>NC_041390.1:223499439-223516940 GCF_002162155.2 Triticum dicoccoides | reverse complement strand
GTGGTGGATGGTTGGATGAACAGTAGACGGTGGAGGGGTGCCCGTCGAGGGGGTGGTTGAACAGGACCCCGTGGTGTTGAGGGTTTTATGAACAGTAGACGGTGGAGGGTGGTTGAATAGTAGCCGGTGGAGTAGCGCGCGGTGGAGGCTGGATGAACAGGATCCCGTGGAGGTTGGAGGAGGTCGATGGTGGAGATGAACAATATCCCGTGGAGTCCCGTTTTGCGGTACGCCAGACCCCTCCCGATGAACAGGACCCCCGTTTCGACCTAGGAGGTCCGTTTCGTCCGTCTTGCAATATGCCACACCCCTCCCGATCAACAGGACCCTCGTTTCGACCGTAGGAGGTCCGTTTCCTCCATTTTGCGGTACGCCACACCCCTCCCAATCAACAGGACCCCCGTTTCGACCGTAGGAGGTCCGTTTCCTCCATTTTGCGGTACGTCAGACCCCTCCCGATGAACAGGATCCCGTTTCGAACGTGGCCGGTCGAAGACAAGGTTGTTTCCTCCATTTGCGGTACGCCAGGCCTCATTTCCATCGCCTATTCCGTCCAAGCCCTCCCGATGAACACGACCATGCATTCCGTTCCGACCCAGCCGGTTGGCTCCCACGCGTTCCGTTGCCTCCCGATGAACACGACGCATTCCGTTGCCTCCCCATGAACACGAGGACGTCGTTGTTTCTCCATTCTGACCCAGCCATGTACACGAGCCCTGGCCGTACGTATGCACGAGTAGGCGTTCGAGACCCCGCCCGTATGTACACATATGTGGCCATATTTTGTTTCTTGCACCCTGGCCGCTGTACGTACGTGTACATGCTACGTACGCTCCTCTATTACGACACGTACGCGCCTCTAGTACGACACGTGCGCGCCTCTACATCCACCAGTATATATGTATGTACACGTTCGCGACCAGAATGACAATGCTACGTACGCTTCGACCAGGTGGGTCCCGACTGTCAGGCACTTCCTTGCCTGCGAAGATGTAGCTGGTGGGTCCCAGCAGTCAGGGGGCGAATCGTTTTTTTGCCCAGACGCACTTCCTTGCGTGCGAAGATGTAGCTGGTGGGTCTCAGTAGTCAGGGGGGAACATTTTTTTCACGAAATACGGTGGCCCTTCCAGTGGGTCCCTGCTGTCAGGTGGAGGAATAATTATTTTGCACGTAATAAGGAGGCACTTCCTTGCTGCGGCCGTGGACCCAGTTGTTAGCCTCTCCATGTACAGTCAATGTCCGATGTAAGCCGTTCCTTGACCACGTTGACCACGCCGCACCGAGAGCACCAGGGCGGTGGACGACGGCAAGGCCTACGAAGGGGACGACGCGGAGCTGGGGAAGACACGGCAGTGGATGCCCACGCGTAGAGGAGTACGAGGGTTCACTGGTTCGCTGCGGTGTGAGGTTGTCGTCACCGTAGAATAACAGGGGGTGTGGGTGAGTAGAGGGATGGCCTGGCCAGCGGTGGGAGTAGTAGGGGCGGTGAGGCCTCCGCCGCATCGCAGTCGGCCACGGGAGGCAGGAACACAAGGCACGACCGGCGCGGGTTTGGGTGGCTGGAGCAAGAAGACTAGAGGTTGAAGAAGCACTACGTCCGTTGGATGGACATCGTACGGTCACTAGAGCTAGAATCGTGCATATTGACTAAGTTGACAAAGCCCTCCGTCCCCGTCAACTTAGTAGGCCCACAAGTCAGCCTGCCACTATACTGGGTCCCAGCTAACAGGGGAGTATTCATTTTTTGTGTGTAATAAGGAGGCACTTCCTTGCGTGCGAAGATATAGCTGGGGGGCCCGAGCTGTCAGCGGTGGTAACTTTTTTCGCGAAATACAGAGGCCCTTTCGGTGGGTCCCTGATGTCAGGTGGAGGAATCATTATTTTGCGCATAATAAGGAGGCATTTCCTTGCGTGCGGCCGTGGACCCAGCTGTCGGCCTCTCCACGTATAGTCCACTTCAGATGCATGTCGGTCGTTGACCACATTGACCAGGCCGCGCCGAGAGCACCAGGGCGGTGGACGACGGCGAGGCCTAGGAAGGGAATGACACGGAGGCAGGGAAGACTCGACAGTTGTTTCCCACGCGGAGGGGAGTATGACTGTATGAGGGTTTACTGGTTCGTCTGCCGTCGCCGGAGAATAACAGCAGGTGTGGGTGAGTAGAGGAATGGCTAGGCCAGCGATGGGAGTACAGTGGGGCGGTGACGCCTACGCGTCAGCAGAGCCGGCCGCGGGGAGGAGGGAGCAGGCAGTCCCGCCGGCGCTTGTTTGAGCGGCTGGAGTAGGAAGAGTAGAAATTGCAGAAGCACGACGGTCGTTGGATGGCCATCCAACAATCACTGCTTGTGTGTCAACCTTTTTTTAGGAAATCCTCAAATCTATGGAAAACAACATACAACCCATCTGCCATTATTTCTAATAATTTACAACCCATTTGCTAATTATTAAGGTTTTTTTTGGAGCCCATATTCTTCTTGTTAGCATTACAGCCCATATTGTGGCCACGGTTAAAAAATTATACGAAATTTTGTATATTTCGGTGTGGTCCGAACTTGTTTTAATCCTAAAATTTCGACTCACATTCAAACTAATTTTAAAAATAAATGTATATCAATATAAAATCCAACAAATTCTCCACACATAAAAATTAATGTAATTTAAAATCTCGAAATGAAAAAAAAAGATATTTGAAACTAATTGCCAGTTTGATTTGTTTTAAAAATGTACAACCCATTTCTCATTACTGATGGGCCATTTTCTCAGCCAGCCGAATGAAAGCTCTCCTCGTCTTGAAAGATTTGCAGCCCAACATGCCTGACAAAGCTTCTTACTTGGCAAATCACAAAAAAAACTGGGATGTGGCCATGGACCCAGCTGTCAGCCTCTCCATGTACAGTACTCTTCCGATGGAAGTCGTTCCTTGACCACGTTGACCACGCCGCGCGGAGAGCACCACAGCGGTGGACGACGGCGAGGCCTAGGAAGGGGATGACGCGGAGCCGGGGAAGACGCGGTACTGGAAGCCCGCGCGGAGAGGAGTACGAGGGTTCACTGGTTCGGCTGTGGTGTGAGGCTGCCGTCGCCGCAGGGCCTGGCCAGCGGTGGGAATAGTAGGGGGCGGTGAGGCCTCCGCGGTAGCACAGCTAGCCACGGGAGGCAGGAGCAGGCGGCACGACCGATGCTGCTTTGGGCGGCTGGAGCAAGAAGACCAGAGGTTGAAGAAGCACTACGGCCGTTGGATGGACATCGTATGGTCGCTGGAGCTAAAATCATTCATCTTGACTAAGTTGACAAAGCCCTCCATCCCCGTCAACTTAGTAGGCCCACAAGTCAGCCTCCCACCAAGGTGGGTCCCAGCTAGCAGGGGGAGTATTCATTTTTTGTGCGTAATAAGGAGGCACTTCCGGTGGGTCCGAGCTGACAGCGGGGGGAACGTTTTTTTTTTGTGAAATATGGTGGCCCGTCCGGTGGGTCCCAATAGTCAGGGGGAATGTTTTTTCTGTGAAATGCTGCTGGGCCGTCCGGTGGGTCCGTGCTGCCAGGTGGAGGAATAATTATTTTGCGCGTAATAAGGAGGCACTTCCTTGCGGCTGCCGTGGACCCAGCTGTCAGCCTCTCCACGTACAGTTCTCTTCCGATGGAAGTCGGTCGTTGACCACATTGACCACTCTGCGTCGAGATCACCACGGCGGTGGATGACGGCGAGGCCTAGGAAGGGGACGACACAGAGCCGGGGAAGACACGACAATGGATGCCCACGCGGAGAGGAGTATGAGGGTTCACTGGTTCGGCTGCGGTGTGAGGCTGTCATCGCCGCAGAATAACAAGGGGAGTGGGTGAGTGGAGGGATGGCTTGGCCAGCGGTGGGAGTAGTATGGGGACGGTGAGGCAGGAGCATGGGAGGCAGGAGCATGTGGCACGACCGGCGCAGCTTTGGGCGGCTGGGGCAAGAAGACCAGAGGTTGACGAAGCACTACAGCCGTTGGATGGACATCGTTGACCACGCCACGCTGAGAGCACCAGGGAGGTGGATGACGGTGAGGCCTACGAAGGGAACGACACGGAGCCGGGGAAGACACGGCAGTGGCTGCCCACGCGGTGGAGAGTACGAGGGTTGACTGGTTCGGCTGCCGTTGCCAGAAAATAACTGGAGGTGTGGGTGAGTAGAGGGATAGACAGGCCAGGGATGCGAGTATGATGGGGCCGTGAGGCCTGCCCGGCAGCACTGCCGGCCACGGGAGGCGGGAGCAGGCGGTTCCGACGGCGCTGGTTTGGGCGGCTGGGGCAGGAAGATCAGAGACTGAAGAAGCACAATTGCCGTTAGATTGACATCTAACGGCCTGACGCTGGTAGAGTCGATTGTTGACTAACTTTCTTTTTTGAGAAACCTTGTGTACGCATGAACTTAGTAGGCCCACAAGTCAGCCTCCAAATCTTTGGCAGACGACATAAAGCCCATTTGCTATTTTTTATAATTTGCAGCCCATTTGCTAATTATTAAGTAATTTATTACAGCCCATTTTCTGCCCAGGACCATGGTCAAAAAGTTCAACCTTATTTTGCATATTTCGGTGGAGTCCGAACGGTTGTAATCCCGAAATGATAAACATTTTTTAAGAACTTATTGATTTGCCAAAAAAATCGTTTTGTTTTTGTAAGCAAATAAGACGTGGGACAATTGAGTTGGTTTAAGGGAAAACCAGTGGTAAAAAAATCAGCGCTGGGTGGGAAAAAACAACAAAAATAAGGATGTAAATATGAAAAGGGATTTTTATGTGTTTTCAATATAATGATACATGTATATGAACTAGTAAAACTATAGGTAGAGATTAGAAAACGGATGTAGGACATGCGTTTCAAGAGGAAAATAGAACTGGGCTGTGTGTTTGATTCAGTAAAAAAACTGCCTGCAGATGTTGTAAGACAAAATATAACTAACGCTGGCGGGCCAAAGGCTAGTAGATACCTGCTGGATCTTTGTGCCTCGTTGTCATCATGGGCTGGGCCTGTTAAAAACAAAACCAACCCTGGGCAGTCTACAACCTAGTTGAAACTTAATCGACCTGAAAAAACAATATATGTGCTAAATAAACCAGAGAATTCTACAAGTACAGACTGATAACTGGGATGCAGCACGGATATTTTTTTTATCGTGATAATAAGTGCATGCACTTGTTTCGAAAAAATTGGAGAACTGGGAGTTCGAACGGCGGGTGCTTATGCTAGCCATCAAATAAAAATCACGTGCTTGAAAATTCATTTCGAAACAAATGATTCAGCTTTATATCCACGTCGTCCCTCGGCATGATGGTTCGAAGCAAATGTAAGTTCATACCAAAAGATCGTTAACAACAATACCAACTTGCGGACGACAAGGTAGTACAACTACCAATACCAAACTAACTTATAATCTTTTTACTCCTGGACCTAGTGTTCGTCTGGTAGAAAATCTTGCAGAGGACCAGCTCCCGCTCCTTCTCTTGCTCTTGGTCCCAAAGGTGGTACTGGTGCATCACCCAGTTGGTCCTCTACTGGTCGAAGTTCTTGTTGGTGCGCAGCAGCAGAACCTTTTTGTTACCCGTCTGCCGGCCATTGACCACCACCTGCAAGGTATTGCAGGTCTGGTGCCACATCGCATGCATGCCTCACTTCGACTGTATCTTGCGACGCGTCCACGTGCCCCTTTTGAACACCCTGGAATTGTGCTGGAATAAATGCTTGCTTACGCCACGCAGTGTGATACCTGTAGTATTGTCAAATACATGTTTTAGTGTACGTGGTTGGCATTTTCATAACATCTTTGGCATGTTGCAGTCACTTGTTTCACTTTTTATTAATTGTCAAATTGTAATTACTTCACTAGGTCTACGTCTAAAAAGAAAAATAGAGCTATAAACAAAGGAATATGTTTGTGCAAGTAGACAGCCGATCGGTGTCTTACCTAGAAGATTCTCAGGATGGGTGTAGCATATGTCGTGCTCGCTGTCGATGGTTGGTATGAACAAATCGATGAGAGGGTGAGATCTCGCACTGTCAGGAGACACTTTGGCCTCAAGGTGCTCGATCAGCTCCTGATCCGTGAGATCGAACTTGACGCTAGCTGGCAGCACCGGCCAATCCTTCTTGGACTTGCATTCGTTAATTCCAGTTATATGGTACTCAATGTATGATCAATCGACTGTTTTAAGTGAATGATGAAAGATTTGAACAGATAAGTGGTACTCCAAATCTGAAGTCCACAATATCCGAAGACGTCGCCGGGATTCTTGTGTCACCTCACGCACAGCGTGTTCTCACGTCAATTCAATGTGTGGACATGATGAATAATTTGACCGACGTATACTAGTACTACTAATGTACTACTTACTAGTCATATTTACTGTCACATTTTAACCATAGGTTTAACTAACAAAATGTCAATGCATGTCACCGAAAATTATTCCATTGGAAACTATGTTCAAATACGAATAAAACAATATAATTTTTTGTGACATGCATTAACATTTAGTTAGTGATATTTATGGTCAAAATTTCACACAAATTACGAAGGGGCCCAGTAAACCAGGAGGGATGTAGTAGTATGAGTAGCACAATATACAATATAGAGGACTAGTACAAATTTAGAAATGGGGTAAGAAGTTACAAGGCCGTGCGACAGGTCCCCGAGGTGGTACTGGTGCATCACCCAGTTGGTCCTTTGCTGGTTGTAGTTCTTGTTGGTGTGCAGCACCAGAACCTTTTTTGCTGCCCCTCTGCCGGCCGTTGACCATCACCGGTAAGGTATTGCCGGTCTTGTGCCACATCGCGTGCATGCCGCACTCCGACTATATCTTGCGACACGTCGACGTGCCCCTTTTGAATGCCCTGGAATTGCGCTGGAAGAAATGCTTCCTTAGGCCACTTAGTGTGATACTTGTAGTATTGTGGAATACAGGTTTTAGTGTACCTAGTTGGCATTTTCATAACATCTTTGGCATGTTGCAGTCACTTGTTTCACTTTTTATTAACTATCAAATTGTAATGGCTTCACCAGGTCTACGTCTAAAAAGATAAATAGAGCTATAAACAAAGGAATATGTTTGTGCAAGTAGATGGCCGATCGGTGTCTTACCTGGAAGTTTCTCAGGTTGGGTGTAGCATATGCCGTGCTCGTTGTCGATGGTTGGTATGAACAAATCGATGAGAGACTGAAATCTCACGCTGTCAGCACTCACTTTGGCCTCAAGGTGCTCGATCAGCTCCTGGTCCATGGGATCGAAGTTGACGCCAGCCGGCAGCACCGGCCAATCCTTCTTCAACTTGCATCGGTAATTCCAGTTATATGGTACTCAATGTATGATCAATCGACTGTTTTAAGTGAATGATGAAAGAGTTCGACAGATAAGTGGTACTTCAAATCTGAAGTCCACAATATCCGAAGATGCCGCCGGGATTCTTGTGTCACCTCACGCACAGCGTGTTCTCACGTCAATTCAATGTGTGGACATGATGAATAATTTGACCGACGTATACTAGTACTGCTAATGTACTACTTACTAGTCATATTTAGTGTCACATTTTAACCATAGGTTTAACTAACAAGTGCACACTTGAAGCCTAACTGATATATATATATATATATATATATATATATATATATATATATATATATATATATATATATACATCATTATCAGTACATCCTACGCAGGTGAGTTAGGATGCACTTGATCCCAGGTAGGTATCTATCCGTCAAACCAGAGGAGTGCTTCAAACTAACAACAGTACATAATATCCAACAAAAGAGGGTCGTGCTACAGCAGCAGAATACATGGCTCAGTCTAGATATCAGCACGAATCAAGTTGTGCATATTTGCTGTTGGCATGAACCACATCGCCGCATGTCGGGTTTGCAAAAGCCATCCATCGCATGGAAGCTTGATGCCTTTCACACACTGAAGATTATTTGGCTACAAGATGTGTCGACAAATCTCTGGATATGGTGATTCATGAAACCCATGCTATGATGTGTAAACACAGCCCCCCCCTCACGAATGGAAGTTGCATAGCACAGTAATCATCGCCGGTGATATGATCGATAATTGGTTGGATGATCGGATAATTGAGCCCGAGGAACAAGGTGTGGTTACCGAGGCTGTAAACCCGCCTCCAGTTGAATACGCCTGGCCCAACGGAGTTGGGATCTTTCTCGAACACGAAGCAGCCATAGCCATCAATGTCACGAACGCCCCACGCATTGTATTACATGTGGTTTGATGTAATGGTTTGGTCAATTTGGTACGTGCGAATGAGCAACAAATGACCGCCATCAGCTGAACGAGCGATAAACCACCACCCATCGGCTGGTATGATTCCAGGTCCTAGAATCATGAAGGCCAGCACATTTGCATCTGCTGTAACAATTCAAATTGGAGACCAAAAGGACAAAAATAAACAATCATGTTCAGAGTATGTGCGGAATTAAGATTATTATAACAGTGACACATATCATAGACAGAGAATTGCAATGCCGTGCTCATAATCATACCCCAAGTTAAAAAAAATAAGCCAATGGCTTTCATATTCTAGCAATATGTCATGGTTCAAACATCATGTAACAATGAGAGGAAAACAGCTATGACAGCGCCTACTCATATTCTACCATAGCACTTACTACTACCGTTCTCATATCAACTCTAAGCAATAACATGCGTTGTTATAAAAATCTTGTAAACGAGAGTAACATATAGCAATCATGATGTTATGCTCATAATATGTATTCTAACAATCATTAGATGCCAATTGTTCTCATATCAACTCTAACAATAACATGTGTGGTCATAAAAATCTAGGAAATGAGAGGAACATATAGCAATGATGTGGTTATAGACATGCTATGCATTCTAAATTTGTAACAAATGAACAGGCAATCGTATTCACAAGGTCAAGATGAGATGACATAGAACAATTACATGACGATAGCTTCCACCAGTATAGGCAGCCAATCTGTGCGTCGACCGCGTAAACGATGCCATCGTGCACTATAGCATCAGACAGTAATGTTGCCTCAACAGGATTGATGATGAGCCATAACCATGTATGGTGACCGGATTCCAGATAGACTAATCCCATGTTGAACAAGGCAATGAGCTTGTAATCCATGTAGTCTTCTGATGGTGTGGGCACTTCGCAGATTACAACTTTCTGCAAACAGAGGTCGAGCCAAAAGCTTGACGCGTCTCATGCGTAGTAGGCAGGAGTGTCCGGCGGGCTGCGAGGGCTCGATGGCGGCGGTATCCAACGATGGAAGGGTGATCTCTTGCTGGGTGTAGATATCCACAAGACGCCACGGACTACCGGTGTGGTGGATGAGGACGATCCAGTTGACCTTCATGCCTGCCCAGTAGTGGCCGCGCATGAAGGACAGGTGGACGAGTAGTGGTAGCATGTCGAGGGGCACCACGACAACCTCCATAGGATCGTCAAGTTGGTGTCTGGGCCACCTGCGAGGATCGGGCATCAGCAAGCAGGGTGTCTTGAAAAGAGCCGGCCGGTTGCAGACGAGTAGATGGTACAAAGACACCAAGCATGCGGCCAGACGGACGGTGCTGAGTAGGTCCATACGACTACAGATCTGCTCCAAGAGAATATCATGGAGGGAATTCCAATTGCGGCTCTGTGTGTCAGTCGGTTCTGCCATTGGGGTTTTCGGTGCCTGCGAGCCAGCAGGGAAGTGGATTCGGGCGAGCGAGCGAAGAAGCTTCTCCTCATGTGGCCGAGCAGTGAGCGAGGGGATATGGTACGCGCGAGCTACCAAGGAAGATGGCGCGGGCGGGCGAGCAGTGAGCGGGGGTAAATGGTGTGCGGCCGACGATGGGGAAGAGAGGAGGAAGAAGACGAGATGGCAGTACTGGGTAAGGCTGATTTAGTAACACCAACATGCTGGTTCATCTTATTAATTACATGTCCCATCTGCTGCAGCGTGTATTGCCACTTCACTGCGAAGACTAGTTGAATAGTTCTCTCTGACCGAGATGGGGAATAATGGATCGCGAGGATTTCCTTTCTACAGTATCCCTATGCCTCTACGCTCACTTCACTCATTTTGCTCCATACCTAGTCACTTGTTGAAATCTGTAGAAAGACAAATACTCCATATTTGGGAACAGAGGGAGTATCACCATATGGAGGGAACAGAGGAAGCTTGAAATATGAACATGTCAATGGGAGGGAGTAAGCCATGCGACACTCAACCAACATGCAACACTCACACGTACACATGGACACACACAACACTCACACACCCATGCGGCACACAGCACACGACACAACACACACGCTCACGCTCAAGTGCTCAACCTACTCCCAACGTCCGTGAAAGACTGTACATTTAGAGATTTACACATTGACCAGGGCATAATTAACACCCAAAAGTAGCAGACTTATGTGTGCATGCGACCATTGAGATAAGAAGATTAAATGAAGGCCGTTGCATGTTGTAATTAAGGATAGACATGTAGCCTATACCTACAACACAAGTTGGTGCATTAGTCAATCAATATCGATTTAGATTAAAGGCTAAATGCATTGGAAGTGGAGATGTACATCATGTACTACACTCTTTGTTTTATAGCCGATGTACACTCTTTGTTGGAAGACCGAGGGAAGACACGTGCATGCACTCACATACACAGCCAGGGCGGTTCGCGCGCAAGGGTTGGACTCGTGTCGCGCCTGCGTAAAGTTTTGTTTAACTGATTTCTTTGCTTTGCCAACTGACAGGTGGGACCCAGAAACAAGGTGAAAATTTAACCAGTCAAGAAAGTGCCACGTCAACTATGTGGCCGGTCAGTAGGGTGCAATACGATGCTCTACGATGAGCTAGTGATCGTATAATCGCCGCAAAACTATATATAGTGACCGTAAAGAGCGTATTGTTACATACGTCGACCGCCAGTGTATTTTTCTCGTTTCAAATTAAGCCATATTAATCGGAAAGGACGCAGTATGGACTACTACTACTAGTACTAGTACTGCTGTGATGTGTCCCATCAACTCGCCGAATGAGGAGAAGCTTGCTTACTACACCTCTCCCTCGCCCACGCGCGCGGTGGTTCGCAGGAGGAGGAGAGGGTTTTGACTACAACACCCTCTCCCTCTCCCTCTCCCTCGCCCTCGCCCTCGCGGTGGACGTGCATCAGTTCAATCGGTGCCAGATTGCCAGAAGCATATTGTACTGTAGTTTCATCATTGTTGTACCTTCCGAAGAGCCGAAGAGCCAAGTGCAAGGTTCACATGAGTACGAATTGTTGAACCTCCCGAAGAGGCAAAGAGCCAAGCGCAAGGTTTTATAGGAGTTGTCGTCCTAGTAGGAGTGTACTACAACTATAGAGAACGATGCTACTGTATGATGCCGCCACATCACGTATATCCAAAGTTGTGCCACCTTTTTTTTTCTCAAAGAGCATGTTGGAGCCCGTGCAACAACTACACAAGTTGGACGTACACATAACACATTTACTAGTAATAAATTCTAAAGTACAAATGCCAGTATGCCACACAAGTTCATCCCCAATTCATGTGATAAATTTGTGCATGACTAGTCTACATATATTCACATCGCTACCGTTCACAATTACCGTACTCCACTTACACGTTATAGATGGGCTACATGTCCTCCTCCAGGTTCCAGTCCCAGGTGTTCTTCATGGATGGCACGATCCATAGCGGTGGGCAACAGGAATCATTGTCGCAGCTTTCTAGTCCGGTTCCACACGATGGAGACTCATCCAAGCTGAAGCAGCATAAATCAGGGATAGCGTGTCCCAGCATGTCGTTCATCCGGCGGTGCGCACTGAAGACACAACCATGCTTCATGAACGACAGGCCTTCTGTGTCGTGCATGGAAGGTGGAATCCGCTTCACAATGGGGTAGATGTCCCCGATGAAAAGCGAGTACTCTCCAAGAGTGTTCCTCGGCACCCACGTAGCATCACGGGGGTCGAACTCGGCGCCGTTCATCTGGTACACGTGGCATCCCAGATCTGGACACATGGTGACGTACATAGTCAAGGTCCATGCATAATAATGTTGTGCTCAAATATGACGGTCAGTAATACTGTGCGGCAAATAGTACTACTCTGGTATAGAGGAAGTAAAATAATCGGCTTATTATATATAGCCACTCTTGGCTACATGGATGAGATAGTAAGACATGGAAAAACAAAAATGGTGGCAGCTAGTGGGTTCAAGTCTTCAAGGGCCTAGCTAGCTATACGCGTCCTCCAAGGTAAAAAGTACTCCTACTAGTACTATAAAGTATACTACTAGTACAACAATGAAAGAGAAGGCGAGAGGGTTAAAAATGGAATACCTGGGTAGATGGTGACGGTCCGATCGTGGTAGATTGTGTGACCATGTTGCACATCAGTGGTACCATGGGTAATGACTGCTAAGATAGTTGATCCAAATATGCCAAAGTCAGCTCCAAGGTTCCAGGTTAGACCGAATCGCAGATGCAAATGCACATCCAGGATTGGCGATCTTATTTTGATCGGGGGATGACTGGTCCCTGCAAAATAATGGAGTATCGTTAGGGATGCAAATGGTGGTTTGTGCATTCCGTTTGTAATCTCCCGTATCGTAGGATGGCAACCAGAAAAAACAAGTCCCCTGGCTTGTCACCGCGAAGATGCGGCCTAGATAGCGCACGGCGTCTTTGAACGTGTAGGGGTACAAATCTGCCACCGCCAACATGCGCCAGCCTCTGCCGTTACTGCCTCTTGCATTGATGGCAATCCTTATGTCGAACACCACGATGAGATAGTAATCGTCGTAGCCGCATCGCTTTGTCGGCGGGTCCGCAATTGCTATCTTCTTCAATCTCGTGTAGGCATCATCATATGTATTCAAGCCCAGCCAGTCCGGAAGGCCGATCCCAATGGTGGAGAAGGGGTCTACTGGAACGGCCGCACTGTTGTGGATGTTGTGCAAAATGATGGTGGTATCTGGCCGAAGGTATGCAAGCCAATCTTCGTTGGCACCGACCCAAACCTATATATAAGATGGTGGGCAGCGGACAAATTACGGGATGGAAATGGAATAACTAAGTACTACATGATCAAACTCCATTACTGACCTGCTCATCGGACAAAATCCGACTACCTCTCAACGTCAGCAACTCTAGCGGAGTCAACGTGCAACCATGGCCAGGGAGCAGTGGACTGTTCGAAGGATTGTCCCATAGAAGAACCTTCTCCTCGAGGACACATGGAAGACCAACAAGAACGGCCTTTTCCCAAGCCTGTTTAAGCAGCATCTTGAAAAAGTTGGTGCAGGAAGCACCGAGTCTTGCGGCGGTGAGGACGTCGGAGCGGCATGCGATTTCTCCCACAGGATCGTCGTCCAAGGTCTCCCAGCCCCGACGAGGAGGAGAACCGCCTGGCGAATCCATGGGATCATCGATGAACTGCCTTCTCTTCAGGGGGAGGGGAACTGGCGAGGAGGAGATAAGAGCGTAGTAACCGCAGGGCCTCGTCCCTTCCAACTGTGAATCATTCCTCAGCGAAGGGGTGAGGCTATTATTTACTACTAGTACTCCCTTCGATTCTTTTTACTCTGCGCATAAGAGCAGACCCGGATACCAAGGCAGGGGCTCGCTGCATGCTTTCTGGACGGAAATACCCCTGGCGCATGGATGGGAGGAGCTAGCAGCTATCAATGCCCCATGTAGCCCATCGGCTGTCCGCCCGCGTTCTCCTCTCTCTGCATGCTGCATGGATGTCTCCCTCTCTCTCACATGACTGCATGCGGTGGCGCTAGCCTATGAGAAGCTTGTGTGGAGATAGAAATCTTCTCTCCAGAAGAGATTTTTTTGAAAGAAAGGGATTATGGAACGCTATGGGATTGCATTATACTGTAAATAATAGCACTAGCAAGAAATTTGGCACTAGGTAGTAGTTTTTGGCGTGGACTAAGAAATTTTGGGTATGTTTTGCCATTTTTTGTACACGCCAACTAGTGTCAAAAAACGTCTTACATTATGTGATGGAGGAGTACGTACTCGTACTGTAGCAGTACTAGTATTACTTTTCTCAACTAGTAGTGCGATGTACTGTACTTCTAGTCTAGTCTAGTCTAGTGCACTAGTTTTCAACTCTTGAATCTCAGGGCCAAGGAGCTACAGTTCAAAGTGGAGGGTACTACTGTTCTCTAGAACCATCATTGTACTATCAATGCAGGGGAAGTACACCTGCGTAGTGGCCTAGTGGGTACTCTCGGTGCTCTATTCAGCCGCTCCTCTCACGTAGCTGGCCTACTCAGCCACTCCTCTCACGCACACACTAGCAGCCTGTTTATCAGCGACGATTACTATGGGGGAAGAACATTTGAGTTATTTGATACAGTGAGACTAGGCTTTTCGCTTCCATTTGTGGAGGTGTAATGGATCTCGTCGAACTTTGATAGTAGTTCCTTCTTTATGAATGAGATGAAGCAAAGCTTTTGCCTCCATTTCAAAAAAACACGTCAAGAGGAATTTCTTTTATAGTAGAGCCGATAATGGAGCGAAGTCCATGCGTGCAACGCCACAAGCTACAAAGTAGTAGTAGAGCACTTTACGTAAAGAGCCATATTGCACAGTTCCCAATGCCCCGCCAGGCTTTTCCAGCTCCTCGGGCTTAATTGAGAGGCGCTAGTTTAAATATGCTACTAGCTAATGAGGAAGCTGGGAAGGAAAACCTGTTCACGTGGCTAGGCTTTCCAGTGCACCCAGATTGTGGGGCCGCACGTCCGTTTGACTTCAAAACTCAAACTACCCATGTAAAATATTGGCTCGCGGCGAAAAGTAGTAGTACTATTTTTTTTAAAAAGGCCGCCATGCGTTCGGCCGGGATCGAACCCACAAAACGTGGTATACACTCCCGCGACCACTAGTAGTACTTGATGGAGTGCAATAAAACCTAGAATCGCCTTTTGTCGCTAGTAGTGTGTACATTGTTCCTTATAAGAAACCCATAAAATGCCAAGAAACTACTACCACTTGCATACGTGGCAGACTTAAGATAAGACTACATTATCAACCATTGTACATTCTCTTACCAAACAACTTCCTCGAGTGACCTCCTACCTCCGGCCCGTCCACCTAGTCATCCTCGGCCATGGGACGCAGCTACCGCCGCCGGCAGAAGGCGAGGTCAAAACTGCCGGCAGTGCGGAGCCCATGTCGCGGCAGCCCGGATGCCAGCTCCGTCCGGCGCTCGCGGCCGCTAGCTAGCCAAGATAGCTCCGTCCAGCTGCTTGTCTGCAAGGTTTGCTAGCTAGATTGGCACGGCAGCACGGCGGCTTGCTCGCGCGGGCCGCGCTAAGGCTAGCCATCTGGCTCGAGCGAAGGCTAGCGCGGTGTCTTGCTCTCTCGTGAGTCACGCTTGGGCCATCCTGCCAACCCGTGCGGAGGCCAGCGCGACGCCCGGCCCGTCCGGCAGAGCGGCGGCCAACTCGCTCATCACCGGCGCCACCGACGAACACGCATCAGTACTGTTTGAAGTAATGTTCAGGAAAAATAATGATTTGAGGGGGAATAACAGGATAGAAGGTCAGATGTGGGTCCCTCATGTCAATGGTCAAACAAAATGTGTTGGTTTAATGTGCCTCGTCAGCACGGATGTGTGGGCCAACCCTGTCATAAATGGGTTTAAACGAACGTAATCGTAGGAGTACTAGTTAGTTTTAGGCATGGATTAAGAAATTTTGGGTATGTTTTTGCTTTTTTTGTACAATAGATTCTTCCAAGGGCTCGCTGAAAGTGGTAGTTTTTTGTTAAATACTCTACATATTGTAAGCAGGAGTGAAAGTTAAGCTTTGGAAGCCAATAAGCAAGGCTAGTTACATAGTGCATATGTGTGCATGATTGAAAGTAAATATCAACCATGAGTGACTAATATCTTGATGGAAAACTCGAAACTATGGAATACTAGGAAAAAATACATGGTTGGAAATACTAGCAATGTTCATGTCCTTTGCAACGAATCATAATTAGAATAATACTTATTCAGAAACTTGGCACAAAACACTCTAATTTTGATATACATATGTCACTAGAGATATATTATGTTACAATTAGAATATATTCCTTGGGCTGTTTTGGTGAGGTGAGGGAGGGATGTGGTTGGTTTTAAGATACTAATTAGGGGTTTTCTGCAAATTGGTAGACAAGTGGGATGTTGGTGAGAAAAGGCAACAACTTACCTCACAATCGTTAGATGTAGATCTAATGGTCAGAACCGACGGATGGCAGACACACCAGCATCACCAACTTAGTCTTGTGTAGGAGTACTAGCAAGATCCGTGCATTGCACGGAACATCAAGATGCATTTTTTTATAAAACACTTGTTGTGATTGACCCGTGCAGGAGTAATTCCATGTGTAAAAACTAATGATATCTCGAGAAATATGAGATATGGTGAAGAGGAGTGGGGTGTGGTGGTGGTTGGTGGTCGGACTGAGCGGAGGCATGGGGATTGACGACACCGGCAGCGGCCACCAGGCCAGTTTGTTCCAGAGGCTTCCTTTCTTAATTGCTCAACAATGAGGTTTGTTGGAGATAAGGATGAACGAGGGAAGGCCTTGTCTGCAAATGTGGAGAGGGGTGCGGGTATCTTTTAGTTTAATTTCCATCCGTCAGATATAGATCGGACGGTCTATATTGCAAGATGGCACACGTACTATCATCACCAACTCGGTTTTTTACAAGAGAAGAAATATAAGTATGGAGATACAAACGTATTATCGATACTTGCTTCCGTAAACTAGCATCTACATTCTATTCAACGCCTCGGCATGTGGGGCCTTAGCACAATGACTTATCGACTGTGTAAAACAAAGATTTTCCCGTCGCCGACAAGGAGGGGGTGACGGCGGCGCACTTTTTGGCTTGCTCTAGTCCTAGTAGTCATACTAGGTGGTCTAAGCACGTGTAGATTTATTCTTTTTCACGTCTCGTGTTCTCCGTACTACCACGACTATTGATGAATAGACGGTAAGTTATTCACGGGGAAACCCTTGTTGAGCGTGTTTGCGAGGGAGAGAGAGATAGTGTGCGTGTGTGATATGTTAGAGACTGAGGCAATGATAACAGATTCTTTGTGTCTATGTGTGTGGAGGATAGAGAGAGAAATGTACAAGGGGCTTTGTGTTGTGTAACGTGGAGACACATATACATAATTAGAGAGTGAGTGTGTGAGATACACATGCGGACATGAGGAGAGATGAGGATCCAGATAAATGGGTGTTTGTGCGTGTCTGTGTGTGTTTGTGCACGCGTTTGTGTGTGAGAGGGAGAGAGTGTATGTGGAGTAGAGAGACCATTGATGATGTAAACCTAGTATAAGGGAAGGGGGAATGGTGTGACATGTGTAGTAGCGAGATAGCACGGGTGCGGGCGGGGGGAGCAGACTACTTGGAAGAGACATCGCGTGTGTGTGTGGGAGAGGGGAGTGAGAGCGAGAGAAAGAGAGAGCTAGCG
>NC_041390.1:223450158-223499062 GCF_002162155.2 Triticum dicoccoides | reverse complement strand
AAGAGAGGGAGCAAGAGGGGTCGTTTGTGTCCATAAATGGCATATAGATAGGGAGACAATGTTGATGTTGTCCGAAATTGGCCTATGAACGGAGACACAAGGGAAGCGAGTCATCGTGTGTGTGATAGGGACTTCACGAGAGATCTAGAATAGATGGTGTAGAGAACAATGTGCGAAATCGAGAACGATTATACATTAGGGAGCTATGCAAAGAGTCACGACATTTAGAATAAAGGGAAGGAGCTGGGGCGGGTCCGCATGTGGGAGAGATAGAAAGAGGAGAGTGGTGAACAAGGAGACAGAGTGTGCTTGTTTGCAGTGGGGGTGGTGTGTGAGGTGAGTGCGCGAGAACCACATAACTAGGGAGATAGACGTTTGGGGGCGATTTTTTGTGTGTATGGGAAATATACACTCTACATAGTGCGTGTGCTTGGGTAAGAGAGATAGCAGGAGACCTAGAGAGTGAGAGAAGAGATGTGTGCATGCCCGAGAGACAAAGTGATAGAGACCTATATTGGGGTCCGGACTTTACAAGAGAGAGGGGTGTTAATGTGCTCGTGTGTTGGTGTTTGGGGTAGAGAACGACTTCTCTATGTGTGTGTGTGGTGGTGGGGGGGGGGTTGACTTCAGATAAAGAGTGAGGTGTCTATATTTGAGGGACTTTAGCGTAATAGAGATATTGTGCACTCATGGTTGATCAATTTGTTTCACAGTTTGTACTATGAGATAACGATACTTATAAACATGCGTGATATACCTTGATGTACCAAAATTACAAACCTAAGATTGGAATTTTGGAATTCGACTCCATCATTAGCTTTTGTAATTCATTTATACGGAGGTACATTTTTTAAGCCGGGATTTTGTGATTTCAAATTCATATATCAAACCTAGAGATATACACATACGGGTATGTTCAAACTTTATAATCATCCACTTTATTCATACACATACACATTTTTGCTTTTGTCATCATATTTAGGATAAACACATTTGGAATTTAATTTGAATTGGACGTATGATGTATTTGCTTGTAGTAGCTCAATGATCCATATTTGAATTGAATGGACAATCTAAGTTTTGAGTTGGAGACATTGATTTTCAAAACTTGAACATTTTTTTGCGTGCCAAACAAACAAATTGTCGGCCATGATATCATAGTCGGCCGTACGAGAGCAGAATACTTATAATTTTAGGCGCCAAAAGCTTTCAAACTTCCCGCGCACATCGAAATATCACGCGCCCAAAAGTTTAGCACTGCGATATTCCTGTTTTACCCCTGCCACATGAACGGAAAAGGGCTGCTTTGGTAACTCCATTGTTTTCCCCTCTTTGCCCCCTCCCCTTCCCCTCCCCGACCCGCCCCCAACCATGGCAAGCCGCCGAATCTAGTCCTCCACCTCAGCGGTGGACCTCACACCCCGCCGGATCTACCTTCCGCACCTTGGAACCCCCAACTGCCAACTCACCACTTCACCAGAGCCGCTTCAGCGACTGGCTTGTCCACCGCTCTAGATCTCCTTGAGTGCCATCATGGTCCACCGCACCGGATCTGCTTAACCGGCACCCTCATCCACCACAGCATAGGCCCTCAATTGACTCCCTCGTCCGCCCCTTCGCTGGCCCTTCATACAAGCCCTCGTCCGCCGCAACAGATCTGCCTCACCAAAAGCACTGTACAACGCGCCCGCCGAAGCCTTCGTCCACTGCACCGGACCCGCTCCACGGACGCCATATTCAACTCCACCGGCCCTGCTTTACCGACGCCACAGCCTCATTAGGTTATTTCGATTTGTACTCCTTCGGTGTTTCTCTTTATCGTGCAACTGTTCACTTACCACACATGAGCTTTCTTGTATGTCGACAGGCGCCGCAACCGTAGCACCGGAGCCGCTTCAGCGACGGCGACAGCCGGCCCAAACTCAACCGCAACACGAGCACCATCAACGATCCTTAGCTATCAAGTATAACAATGATACCCATACGCCACCGAGAATCAGGTACTATTATTCAACGGCCGGCGCCTATGTTCACTTTTCTAGCATAAGCACCGCACCTTTGAATTTCTTCAGGGCATCATTCAGTTTTTCATGAGACGCGTTATTCTGCTTGCACCTGTAGGGCCATACTTCTGGCAGTGAACATGTTACATGTGCTAAATTACATACCAGTGCACATATAGTTAATATGCTTTAGTTTTGTTCTGATGCCACCTGTTGGTTCCATCAGACTGCTTAATGTTCTCTATGCTTAATTACACATCAACAAACTTGCATGTGGTTCCGCTGCTTTTTGTTCGTTTTACCCTACATTTCCTGATGCTAGCTATTACATCACTGCTCCGAGCCTCTGTTCATTACTTGTTTGTGTGTTCTTGATCTTCCCAAGTTACATGACTAATTTGATGCTTCTATTAATTATGGAGCTGCCAACCCCGTCAAGCAAAATATTTGTTCTTTTGGGGCTGGCACCTCAAACAAGCATAAAAATAGAGGGAAGCAGATATATTGTCGTGTATGCACACACCCTTCTTTCATTAGTTAAGATGAACCATTGATGATCAATTCGGACTAGTGCTTGCGATTAAAATTAATTTTACCTAAATAGATGGTGCAGAATAAACTACAACAACTAGATTTGCAACCACGGGATGCTGACGATATCTTCGAAGAACATTGCAACAGCAGCTAGGCTTCACAGCAAAATATGGTAAGCTAGTGTGTTTTAGTACATGTGAAATGTAATGCGAGTGGGCTGCTTTCTTGGCTTGTGCCCTCAACGTGTAATCCTACCGAATTACAAATAGTTCAGTTGTCTGCTTTGCTGTATTGCTTGATTTGAATGCTTATTTGTTGTTACGCTATACCTGAGTTGGCCAATATGTCAGCAGTGCCTCCCGTACTATCGTAAAGAAATGCATGCCTATTTCATTTGAGTCCTTAACTTTTCCTCTCAACTTCATCACAAGACCGTCTTCGTAGTTTATATGAGGCCACACTGTTAAGTGCTTTCTCAGATTATTTCAACTGTTTAGATGCCTTGGCAACTTAAATATAGCAGTTGTACACTCCCTTTCAACTAGGGATGTCAACTGGGTCCTGTTTAATCCCGATTAAAGTCCACTAGTGGTATGACAGTTCAAAAGAGTTTTTGTTTTTTGAGGAAAATGAACTAGGGAGGTAGCAAAAACTAACTAGATGGGATTGGTGGATGTCATTTATTTGCCACTTACATCCCTAGTTTCATCTTACCATTTTAATTTCTTTTCGGCTGATGCTACTTCGAACCAATTAAAAAATAGTTTGCCATGCTCGGCAATAATTCGTCTGTCATTTACCATGTAAGCTTACCGCTTGGATCATACGATAACTATCTCTTACTGATGTCCAGCGAAAACCTTTCAGGATGCCGTTCACACTAGGACACAATGTACAACCCCAGAATCTATTTGTGGAAGTAGTGCGCCATCCATGTTACCAGATGGCAGCAGTTCAGAGGCAACACCGCCGGAGAACAGTCTGAGCACAGATATTATAGTGCTTGAGGCTCTACTAGAGGCAGAAAGAGATGGTGTGGCTGCCATGAATGAGGTAATCTTTATCTTGAGGCTGGAAATTATGGAATTAGCGGCACGCATTATGCAAGCAACCAAAGAATTGGAGGAAGTAAGAATGTTGCATTTGAAGACGGAGGAGGTCCTGCTGTTTCTGCTATCGGAATCCCAAGGTAATCCCGGTTCTTCTTTAGATACCAGTTCAAATTGTCATTAGATTATTGTACTTGCATGTTGTGTCATGTCTCTGAATGGATTATGTTGCAAGACCCCCTATGTTGTCCATGTGTTGTAATGATCCGAATTTTTTAGGCGAGGTAATCCTCAGTACTTGTATGATTGACATAAGGTGAACTGTTTTTCATGTGAGCATATTGTATTGGATGAAATAACTGTTTGACTCAGAGTGTATCCAACCTACTGAATTCGAAGATCACGGCATTTCTAAATCATTATCATATATAAAGGTGGAATAAATCTTTGTTGTGGTTTTGAAGAAATAAATAACAAAACATATAATTATCTGTGGATATTCATAATTGAATACAAATTGGATTTGAATTTAGTTTGCCAGGTCCCAGGGCAAACGTGAATGCTAATTCTCCCAAGTTTTGAACGAAGCGGCTAAACACCCACTATAATTTGTGGCTGCCCGAAGCAAGTGTTTGCGAGATGGAAATTACTGTCTACCCCTAACAGTTGACATCCTTATCGACCGGATTTACACTGCTATCGATAGGGGTAGACTAGTAACTTCAATCAGATGTGACACGATGGGCTCTGAGCCCATTCAGACACGGTGGGCGCCAAACGTGGGTGGCAAAACAAATTTGATTCAAGCTCGTCTGAAAGACATGTGTCTCTTCCTCCATTTCCCCATTCATACACGATGGGCGGCAAAACAAACTCTCCTCCTCCGAAATCGATGTAGGCTAATATTTTAAATACGGGCAGATGTGTAACTTCCATCAGACGTGACACAACCGCCCTACCTGTCAGCCTCGTTCATACACCATGGGCGCCAACCGTGGGCGGCAAATCACCCTCTCCTCGCCCGAAATAGTTACCAGCAAATATTTGGGAGATGCAAGATTACCGTCCTATCCCCAACCGACGCGATGTCTGGAATTTTAAAATGGGGATAATTTTTTAACTTTCCCCCATTTCAGAGAAGCGCATCCCAAAGTTTGAGACTCCCCCCTCCCCTCCATTTCCCCATTCATACACCGTCGGCAGCACGACAACCTCCGCACTACGGCCAGCCTCCTCCGTCCGCCACCCCATCCTCCACCTTGTCGGAGCAACTACCCCTACCCCGTCGTCCACTGCAAGAGATGGACGTCTCTCATCCATGGCACTGGACCAAGATGCTTTCATCACCTCCTCTCGCTTCATCGGCGCCGTCGTCCACCTTGTCGTTGCCGCTCCTACGACCGCCTTGTCCATGGCAACATGATATATCCCCCGACCCAGCCGTGTGCCGTCTAAAGTCTTCTTCCCCGCCGCCGACAGCCATCGCACCTACAGCACCCTCAATGTATCAGCATGGGCCTACACGGTGTTGCAAGAGAGGTGGTACTCTTCCATATGTTCTTAAGTTATTGATCTCACCTGGAAAATAGATCGTAATTTGTTTACTGTACTTTTCTTGTCCGTACCAAATCGTAGTGGCTAGTTGAAAGCAAACATTGGTTGCGAAGTAGCTTTGTCCAGTTTGTACCTTCAAATCCTCCATGGCACGGGCACTATACTCGTAAAGCTTATGGTTTCCCCCCTTTATATTCACTACCATCATCGTAGGTGCTTCGTGTCGTGCTAGCACTGCTCCTCAAGACCTCAACCCAAAAGCTTACGTGTTGAAATACGAATCTGATATGATGCTCATATCACTAAAACAGAGAACGTTTAATTGGTCACCTAATGTTCCTATATTCGTTTCGAAAAGCATGTGCGCCACCCACTGGTCCAGCTAGTTCCACTTTCCTGATTTTTCTCTTGATGCTTAGGGTTTTCCCCTTTTATCTACTCTACTATGATCTGCGTAGGTGCTTTCTGTCGTACTAGCATTACTCCACCCTTCAAGCTAAACAACACAACACTCAGAATTCGAAAGCTTAGTTGTTCAAATATGATTGTGATATGATACTGGTATTAGTTAACCGACACATTTAATTGGTTAGCTAAAGGTCCCACTTGAGTTTCCAAATGCATGTCGTGACATATAGAGAGACAGCATAATTGCATTTCTTTGTCACTTGTTGACCGTACTTTCTTGTCCATACCAAATCTTAGTTGTTATTTCAAAGCAAACATTGGTTGCTAACTACCCTTTGCGTGGTTTGCAGCTTCAGATCTGCCATCCCACTGCCACGGTCAACATTGTACTCATCACGCTTATGTTTTCCCCATTTTATGATGACCACAATCAGCCTACGTGGTTCGTGTCGTAATAGCACTGCTCCACCCATCGAGCTAAACAAGCTTAGTTGTACAAATTCATATCTAATATTAGTAAAATTGAGAGATGTTTAATTGGTTAGCTAAATGTTCCTACTTTAGTTTCGGAATGCATGTGAGCCACATATGGAGAGACCAGAAAGAATAGTATTTCTCTGTGCGCTCTGGTTCATCATGGGTGGCCAACCAACATTGTATTGAAAGACTTGTAATATCTTCAATCTGCTTGCTCTTCTTCTCTCTTTAAGATGATACTCTTCTCTTGCGGTTGACTGGTCAGGTCGAGTTGTTCTCCCTTAGTATATTTTGAATCTGTCAGGTCAGGTCGACTTGTTCTTCTTTACTATATGTTGAAGCTATCATCTGCGAAGTGTCATCACTTATGGAGCTCTCATATTTTGAGTAGTAGGCCACATTATATTAATGCACACAACAAATTACAGCATGCATGGCATCTTTTAAAAGAATTGCAGAGATAGCACAAAGGGGTTTACAGGGAGGCAGTATTGGATTAGAATCACTTCTGCATTACAAAGAAAATCTCACTTGTTTTTATGTTTTCATGCATGTCAGATATTGAACATTATCAAACTGAATATGAGAATGGGCGCACAAGAGGAATATTGCGGAACGATCCATTGGCTAACAAACTTGGCATGGTGGAGGATGGCCTATCTTATTCACCCATCAAGGTGCTTGCTCTAACTTTGCAAAGTTGTATTGGTCGCACATATTTTGCATCTGACCTCTTGCATTACTTCTACTTTGTTACACCATTTGCTTAGTTTAAGCATCATATATGAGTATATGACATACCTATCCATTTTTTGTACCTATTCCATGTGTCGTCACACTATGTTTTTCCAGTAAAATGTTGTTCTTTCGTAATAGATGTCCAAAAGGAAGAGGGTGAGTGCAGATCGTCAAGGAGTACAAACTAGGTATTTGGAAAAGGTAGTGATACATGTTAAATCAGATAGATCAGCAGCCACAGAAAACACAGTCCCTACTGTACCACACTTTACCCCTACTCCAGTGGCCAAACCCCTATTAGAACTGCTGGGAGCCCAACGTCAGGTACTGTCTATGATATCAATTCAAAATTTGAACTCCTAAATTTCTGCTTGTGCCTTACCTTCTCTCTTGTAGGAAAACTAATTTTAGATGAATCTCCTTGCTCAAAGGATCATATGATCTCAAAACAATAATGGGCTTTGCATTCCTCTTGTCAGTACCACTCTCCCTTTTGCCTTGTAACATTGTACTTAATTAATTGCTATTTGATTATGTATCATCAGTCTGCACCTGAGCTTCATTATCCTCTGTTTCTTCCAATATTATTTGATCTATATTTACTCTTTGCAAAATGTAGAATAATGGCAACGCTTATAAAGAATTTTCTTTGGGGAATTTATTGAATTATCCTTCCATCAACATGGAGAAGGGCTTGGTCCAGCCCGTGTTAACATGTAATGTAAGTTCATCCTTCTCAAGCCTTCAAACTTTGTTCTAGTATAGAGTTGGATAGGCATCATTTCCTCCACTGCTGTTTGCTTTGCTGTTTACATCTGATTGGATGTTTGCAACAACTACCAGTTTCAAATTGTAGTTGTAAAAACATGTTCCTTATGCAGAACAGATCCATTTATTTTCTTATATAATTGTGAAACCTGTTATGTGTCTCTTTGTTTCTCTTTCAGACTCGTATCTCTTACGCCAGGCAGAACTTTAGGGAAGATAGTGAGCCAAACCATCTTGAGGACAATGAGATGACCCCAAGGTCCTGTCTTGATGAAGACAGTGAGTTGAAGCTACTCACCAGCAGGTGTGAGATAACCTCTATGCAGCCGCTGCCTCAATCAGTTCGACTTCTTCAATCTCAACTTAAAGCGAAAAGGCTTGCTTCAGGCCAGCTCCGACTTGAAGTCAAAGATGCAATGAAGATGTCAAAGGACTGCCGTGCGCACCATCATGCCTTAAATCTAGTGTTGATGCATCTATCGTTGACACAACTGAGGTCTACTCAGCTTCTTCAGCTGTTTGGGGGGCCCGACCTGGCCAGGCCTAGTGCCTTCTAAAGTGCTCTCAGTTTTGTATATTCTTTTGTCGGTGCGTTTATTTGCACTGGTGGCGAACTTTGATGCCCAGTGGATGTAATATGTGTGATAGCCGTGATAGCCTAGCGTAAGTTGCTTGCTTATTTATTTCCTTGTTGTCTTGTTTATTTGTTTGCTAGTGGCCGCAATAACCTATTTTTTTAAAACTAGGCCACAATAACCATGGGCTAATATTTACTGTAGTGACACTGGGCCTCCTACGGGCCGTAGAAACAGTGGGCATTCTACGAACCGTAGAAACAGTGGGCCTTCTATGGGCCGTAGGGCCTTCTACGGGCCGTAGAAACAATGGGCCTTCTATGGGCTGTAGAAACGATGGGCCTTCTACGGTCTGTATCATCAATGGGCCTTATACGGGCAGTATGATCGATTGGCCAAACATGGGCCAATAACAGGCCGCATTATGGCCATAAACGGGCTAGAGTTGGAATCGTCCATTCATGGGCCGACCATAACGGGCCATCGTTAATAGGCCGTATTTTATGACGCTATGAAAACGGCCCAATGTATTAACAGACCACAAACGTGCCGACTGTAACCACGGGCTGAATTTGGCCCACAAGCAGAAAATGACAGTAACGGGCCGTAAGTAAACGAATGCTGGAAATGAGCCCAAGAATAAATGGGCTCTGAGAAGGCCGAAAGATAACATGGGCTGGAAACGGCCCAACGGAATAACGGGCCATTAATGGGTATAAAGTGATACACTATGCATTACGGGCCAGTTTCACCACGGGCCGTTAATGGGTGTAAAGTGATACACTGTTCATTACGGGCCAGTTTCACCACGGGCCGTTAATAGGCCAAGAGTTACATAGGGCCTCTTATGGGCCGAAAGACGTCATGGGCCATACATGGGCCAGAAGTGAAAACGGGCTGGAATCATATTTGGTGGCCCAGATGACGCTACTGGACCTAATTCGGATAGGGCGTAACGGGCCTTGGGTTAGCGGGCTGTAAATGGGCTATATGCGAACATGCCATTAATAGGCTTTACATGGGCCGGCCCGCCACCTTTTGACCAAGTCAAACAGGCCGGCCTTTTAACAGGAATGGGCCTCTGTTGGGCCGTGCCACGTGTCGACGTATCATAGGCGCCTTCTGTCCAATGAGTGGATGACATTTGTCCCAACGATGAGCCGACACGTGTTTCTTCCAGCTAATGATGATTTTACACGTGGAAAATCCCCATTGGTCGGGGCTGCTAACGGGTTATCGGATCCAAAACCCGACCCGATAGCTTAACGGCATTCCATTACGGTGGATGCCACGTGTCGGCCACCCTTGACGAAAGCACTTCTGTGACGCGTGATTTATCGTCGTGGAAGTGGACACTTCCGTGATGATAATTTTGGTAATGTCACGGAACACTTCTACGACAGCACATGTATGACTATCTTGATTCTGTCATAAATTTGTCATGGATGTACATGCATGACAAAAAACACGACCTACTATGACAAACACGTATGATCACGGAAGTGTATTTTTTTGTAGTGCTGGCGGGTGTCAGTTTCTCCAACTTTAGTTGAACGAAGTGTGGCTACGCCCGGTCCTTGCGAAGGTTAAAACAACACCAACTTGACAAACTATCGTTGTGGTTTTGATGCGTTGGTAAGAATGGTTCTTGCTAAGCCCGTAGCAGCCACGTAAAACTTGCAACAACAAAGTAGAGGACGTCTAACTTGTTTTTGCAGGGCATGTTGTGATGTGATATGATCAAAGCATGATACTAAATTTTATTGTATGAGATGATCATGTTTTGTAACCGAGTTATCGGCAACTGGCAAGAGCCATATGGTTGTTGCTTTATTGTATGCAATGCAATCGCCTTGTAATGCTTTACTTTATCACTAAGCGGTAGCGATAGTCGTAGAAGCATAAGATTGGTGAGACGACAATGATGCTACGATGGAGATCAAGGTGTCGCGCCGGTGATGATGGTGATCATGACGGTGCTTCAGAGATGGAGATCACAAGCACAAGATGATGATGGCCATATCATATCACTTATATTGATTGCACGTGATGTTTATCTTTTATGCATCTTATCTTGCTTTGATTGATGGTAGCATTATAAGATGATCTCTCACTAAATTTCAAGATAAAAGTGTTCTCCCTGAGTATGCACTGTTGCCAAAGTTCGTCGTGCCCAGACACCACGTGATGATTGGGTGTGATAAGCTCTACGCCCATCTACAACGGGTGCAAGCCAGTTTTGCACACGCATAATACTCAGGTTAAACTTGACGAGCCTAGCATATGCAGATATGGCCTCGGAACATTGAGACCGAAAGGTCGAGCGTGAATCATATAGTAGATATGATCAACATAGTGATGTTCACCATTGAAAACTACTCCATTTCACATGATGATCGGTTATGGTTTAGTTGATTTGGATCACGTGATCACATAAAAGATTAGAGGGATGTCTTTCTAAGTGGGAGTTCTTAAGTAATATGATTAATTGAACTTAAATTTATCATGAACTTAGTACCTGATAGTATCTTGCTTGTCTATGTTTGATTGTAGATAGATGGCCCGTGCTGTTGATCCGTTGAATTTTAATGCGTACCTTTAGAAAGCAAAGTTGAAAGATGATGGTAGCAATTACACGGACTGGGTCCGTAACTTGAGGATTATCCTCATTGCTGCTCAGAAGAATTACGTCCTGGAAGCACCGCTGAGTGCTAGGCCTGCTGCTGATGTAACTGCAGACATTAAGAACGCCTGGCAGAGCAAAGCTGATGACTACTCGATAGTTCAGTGTGCCATACTTTACGGCTTAGAACCGGGACTTCAACGACGTTTTGAACGTCATGGAGCATATGAGATGTTCCAGGAGTTGAAGTTAATATTTCAAGCAAATGCCCGTACTGAGAGATATGAAGTCTCCAATAAGTTCTACAGTTGCAAGATGGAGGAGAATAGTTCTGTCAGTGAACATATACTCAGAATATCTGGGTTCCACAATCACTTAACTCAGCTGGGAGTTAATCTTCCGGTTGATAGTGTCATTGACAGAGTTCTACAATCACTGCCACCAAGCTACAAGAGATTCATGATGAACTATAATATGCAAGGGATGAATAAATCAATTCCCGAGCTCTTCGCAATGCTAAGGGCAGCGGAGGTAGAAATCAAGAAGGACCATCAAGTGTTGATGGTCAATAAGACCACTAGTTTCAAGAAAAAGGGAAGAAGAAGGGGAACTTCAAAAAGAACAGCAAGCAAGTTGCTGCTCAGGAGAAGAAACCCAAGTCTGGACCTAAGCCTGAAACTGAGTGCTTGTACTGCAAGCAGACTGGTCACTAGAAGTGGAACTGCCCCAAGTATTTGGCGGATAAGAAGGATGACAAGGTGAACAAAGGTATATGTGATATACATGTTATTGATATGTACCTTACTAGAGCTCGTAGTAGCACCTAGGTATTTGATACTGGTTCTGTTGCTAATATTTGCAACTCGAAACAGGGACTATGGATTAAGCGAACATTGGCAAAGGACGAGGTGACGATGCGCGTGGGAAATGGTTCCAAAGTCGATGTGATCGCGGTCGGCACGCTACCTCTACATCTACCTTCGGGATTAGTATTAGACCTAAATAATTGTTATTTGGTGCCAGCGTTGAGCATGAACATTATATCTGGATCTTGTTTGATGCGAGACGGTTATTCATTTAAATCAGAGAATAATGGTTGTTCTATTTATATGAGTAATATCTTTTATGGTCATGCACCCTTGAAGAGTGGTCTATTTTTTATGAATCTCGATAGTAGTGATACACATATTCATAATGTTGAAGCCAAAATATGCAAAGTTGATAATGATAGCGCAACTTATTTGTGGCAATGTCGTTTAGGTCATATCGGTATAAAGCGCATGAAGAAACTCCATACTGATGGACTTTTGGAACCACTTGATTATGAATCACTTGGTACTTGCGAACCGTGCCTCATGGGCAAGATGACTAAAACAAGGTTCTCCAGAACTATGGAGAGAGCAACAGATTTATTGGAAATCACACATACGGCTGTATGTGGTCTGATGAATGTTGAGGCTCGTGGCGGATATTGTTATTTTCTCACCTTCTGTAGCGACCCGACCCGAATGGATCAAGTGTCTGTGCTTAAGTGCCATCCCTGGATCGGTATGCTGACACACACAGTACTCGAGGATTTATAACAGAGGTAAATCACATGTAAAAAGTAATGTAAATACTATTACCTCAATCCAAAATAGCGGAAGTAACAAGGTTGTGGATTCCCATCAACACCAACGGCAAAGTTGAGTGTAGAAATTGTAACCCTAACGTATCACTTACTCGTCGTAAGAAAATCCTGCAACATGAGACTTTGCAGCCATAGAGGGTCGGTACATTGAATGTACTGGCAAATTCACACCATAGAGAATGATGAACAATGGCTATCACTACATGCATATTTGGCTGGTGGAAAAGCTCTATGGTTATAAGGTTTTTGCGAAAAGCCAATTTTTCCCTACTACAAAGGAATAACTTTTATTTAACTATCATGGTGGTTGTTGAACATTGAGAATGGTTGACAGCATTCTCAATCCCAATTAAGCATCATCATTAAAACCCAACAATATTCATTTAAAGTAACATGATGAGATTCACATGATAATCCAGGTACTAGATACTCAAGATGTCCATAACCGGGGACATGACTAATCATGATTAGTTTATACACTCTACAGAGGTTTGCGCACTTTTCCCCACAAGACTCGATCGCCTCCGTTTGGTTTCTCGCACTACATGGTGTTTGAGAAGACGGATGACCGAGAGATAGTCTTTCAGAAGCACTAGCACCTTACGATGGATAGACCGTTACTCCTACTTTGCCGTACATCTGCTAGTCTACCCTGTAAGAGTTCGCACGACTTAATCAACTATGCTAGAGCCCATAATAGCTTGTAGCTGCACACGGAAGTTTCTAGTATGAAAAATCTCATGATCCCTTTGAGCCTGGGTGGCGGTCCATAAAAAACAGGCAATCCTGGTCTACCCAGGTGCCTAGACAGGCAATCCTGGAATAACCAGGTACCTCAATCCACCCAGATGTGTGTTTAAGTTGCCACCTTAAGTAAACCATTAATTAACAATCTCACATCTGTCATGAATACTCTCAAAACCCAATCCACGTCTACGAGCATAGCATGGCACTATAAGCATAACGTAATAGTAACTCCCAAGGTTTGAATGCAGGGCAATAGGTTCCTACCTCATCAACTACTTCCCAATACCCACAATTTAATTAGATCCTAATCATGCAATGTTTGAGGTTTGATTTAATGCAATAAAAACTGGGTATGAAAGAGGTATGATCAAAATGTGAACTTGCCTGCAATGTTGATGAAGATGATTCGCACTCATAACTCTTGATAGTTCTACTCGTCATACTCTGGCCAATCTATCGTAAGCAAGCAATAGTAACCACACATAAGCAATCAAGCAAAAGAAGCGAAGAAAAGATCACGAAAAACTTCGAAAACAAGCAAATAACTCTTGCAACATAAAACAATTTCTAACAGTACCAAAGTTATATGAATTTGGCCTTATCAGAAATTTTACGTCAAGAGCTTCGATTTTCAAAAGGAATCAAATCAAACAAAGCAACGAAAGTCAAACGGCAAAAGAAATAGGCTTCGTTTACTATTATGGATCTAGGAAAATTTTACAGTGGCAAAAACTTGTTTAAGTTGGTTAAACGGTTAGAGGGTTTCGAGACAAAACTCCAGGCGCTTGAATCGCCTGATTCTGATAACCGAGCGAAAAGTTATACTAAAACGAAAATCAGATCAGGAATCGCGATCAGAAAAATTGCAGATTTTATCCGAGAAAAAGAAAAACGATGAACGTTCGCTAGAACGAACGAACGGACGAACGCTCGCTAAATAAATAAACTAGAAAAAACGATCTGTATAAAAAAAACGAAACTAAAAAAACGTGATTTTTTTAACCGCGAGCTTTTTTTAAAAATAAAAACGGCGGCGAAAATGAGGTTGACCTGGGTCCGGCGGCGGCGGCGATTCCGGTGGCGGTTCCGGCGCCGGCGGGCGGCGGTGACGGTTCACGGATCGAAGCACGGATCTGGTGGGCTGGGCGGCTCGGGCGGCGGCTATTTAAAGGCTGCCCCCGGGCGGAGTCCCGCTCGGGTACGGCCCGAAGTCGGTTCGTGTTTTTTTTAATTTATTCCGCGCAGAAAAACAAATAAAAGAAATACTAAACGGACTCCAAAAATCCCGAAATAAATTTTCCCGGGCTTCTAAAATCAAGCCGCACAAGGTGAACATTTATTTGGGGCCTAAATGCAATTTCGAAAAACGCATATTTTCCTAAATTCAAATAAAATACCGAAAAACTCCGAAATAAAATCTTGTTTGATTTTATTATTAAATCCTCAATATTTCTTTGTTTTGGGAAAGTCATTTTATTCCCTATCTCATATTTTTGTAATAGAAATAATTGATGATAAAATAATTAAAATCAAATGATCCTACTCGCAAAATTTGAGAAAACTCAAATATGAAAATAACGAAATCCCCAACTCTCTCCGTGGGTCCTTGAGTTGCGTGGAATTTCTAGGATCAAAACCAAAAGCAAATAAATTATGATATGCAATGATGGTCTAATGTATAACATTCCAAATTGAAAATAAATTCAAAAGAACTTTGAATTTAATACTTCGAAACTCCCAACTCATATTTCATATAATTTGAAGAAGTCATTTTATCTTCTCTCATGAAAATCATTGAGCTGCATGAAGTTTATGAATTGAAATGTTTCCAAATGAAATTCAATTATTTTCAAATACACTTTCATTTAATTTAAATGGAAGAAGCCATATCATGTTCGCTCAAGGGTTTTGTATTTGAAAAGAATTTGAATTCATGGAGATCAGAAAGAAAAAGGTGAAAGTTTGGGAAAGTCCTTTTATTCCCTCTCATTTAACTTTCAGAAGTTTCGAATTTCACTCAATCAATCACACAATAATCAAACAATCTATCTATCTATTTATTATAACATTCCAAAATTTAGAATTTTGGGATGTTACACCTTCACAAATAATTTAAGCAGATATGGGTATATCTACTTAATGCAGCGTAAGTCTGAAACATTTGAAAAGTTCAAAGAATTTCATAGTGAAGTTGAAAATCATCGTAACAAGAAAATAAAGTTTCTATGATCTGATCGTGGAGGAGAATATTTGAGTTACGAGTTTGGTCTACATTTGAAACAATGCAAAATAGTTTCACAACTCATGCCACCCAGAACACCACAGCGTAATGGTGTGTCTAAACGTCGTAATCGTACTTTACTAGCTATGGTGCGATCTATGATGTCTCTTACAGATTTACCGCTATCATTTTGGGGTTATGCTTTAGAGACAGACGCATTCACATTAAATAGGGCACCATCGAAATCCGTTGAGACGACGCCTTATGAACTGTGGTTTGGCAAGAAACCAAAGTTGTCGTTTCTGAAAGTTTGGGGCTGCGATGCTTATGTGAAAAAGCTTCAACCTGATAAGCTCGAACCCAAATTGGAGAAATGTGTCTTCATAGGATACCCAAAGGAGACTGTTGGGTACACCTTATATCACAGATCTGAAGGCAACACATTCGTTGCTAAGAATGGATCCTTTCTAGAGAAGGAGTTTCTCTCGAAAGAAGTGAGTGGGAGGAAAGTGGAACTTGATGAGGTAACTATACCTGCTCCTCTATTGGAAAGTAGTTCATCACAGAAACCGGTTTCTGTGACGCCTACACCAATTGATGAGGAAGTTAATGATGATGATCATGGAACTTCAGATCAAGTTACTACGGAACCTCGTAGATCAACCAGAGTAAGATCCGCACCAGAGTGGTACGGTAATCCTGTTCTGGAAGTCATGCTACTAGATCATGATGAACCTATGAACTATGAAGAAGCGATGGTGAGCCCAGATTACTCAAAATGGCTTGAGGCCATGAAATCTGAGATGGGATCCATGTATGAGAACAAAGTATGGGCTTTGGTTGACTTGCCCGATGATCGGCAAGCAATTGAGAATAAATGGATCTTCAAGAAGAAGACTGACGCTGACGGTAATGTTACTGTCTATAAAGCTCGACTTGTTGCAAAAGGTTTTCGACAAGTTAAGGGATTGACTACGATGAGACCTTCTCACCCATAGTGATGCTTAAGTCTGTCTGAATCATGTTAACAATTGCCGCATTTTATGATTATGAAATTTGTCAAATGGATGTCAAAACTGCATTCTTGAATGGATTTCTGGAAGAAGAGTTGTATATGATGCAACCGGAAGGTTTTGTCGATCCAATGGGAGCTAACAAAGTGTGCAAGCTCCAGCGATCCATTTATGGACTGGTGCAAGCCTCTGGGAGTTGGAATAAACGCTTTGATAGTGTGATCAAAGAATTTGGTTTTATACAGACTTTTGGAGAAGCCTGTATTTACAAGAAAGTGAGTGGGATCTCTGTAGCATTTCTGATATTATATGTGGATGACATATTGCTGATTGGAAATGATATAGAATTTCTGGATAGCATAAAGGGATACTTGAATAAGAGTTTTTCAATGAAAGACCTCAGTGAAGCTGCTTACATATTGGGCATCAAGATCTATAGAGATAGATCAAGACACTTAATTGGACTTTCACAAAGCACATACCTTGACAAAGTTTTGAAGAAGTTCAAAATAGATCAAGCAAAGAAAGGGTTCTTGCGTGTGTTACAAGGTGTGAAGTTGAGTAAGACTCAATGCACGACCACTGCAGAAGATAGAGAGAAAATGAAAGATGTTCCCTATGCTTCAGCCATAGGCTCTACCATGTATGCAATGCTGTGTACCAGACCTGATGTGTTCCTTGCTATAAGTCTAGCAGGGAGGTACCAAAGTAATCCAGGAGTATATCACTAGACAGCGGTCAAGAACATCCTAAAATACCTGAAAAGGACTAAGGATATGTTTCTCATTTATGGAGGTGACAAAGCGCTCATCGTAAATGGTTACATTGATGCAAGCTTTGACACTGATCCGGACAATTCTAATTTGCAAACCGGATACGTGTTTACATTAAATGGTGGAGCTGTCAGTTGGTGCAGTTCTAAACAAAGCGTTGTGGCGGGATCTACATGTGAAGCAGAGTACATAGCTGCTTCGGAAGCAGCAAATGAAGGAGTCTAGATGAAGGAGTTCATATCCGATCTAGGTGTCATACCTAGTGTATCGGGTCCAATGAAAATCTTTTGTGACAATACTGGTGCAATTGCCTTGGCGAAGGAATCCAGATTTCACAAGAGAACCAAGCACATAAAGAGACGCTTCAATTCCATCCGGGATCTAGTCCAGGTGGGAGACATAGAAATTTGCAAGATACATACGGATCTAAATGTTGTATACCCGTTGACTAATCCTCTTCCACGAGCAAAACATGATCAGCACCAAGGCTCCATGGGTGTTAGAATCATTACTGTGTAATCTAGATTATTGACTCTAGTGCAAGTGGGAGACTGAAGGAAATATGCCCTAGAGGCAATAATAAAGTTATTATTTATTTCCTTATATCATGATAAATGTTTATTATTCATGCTAGAATTGTATTAACCAGAAACATAATACATGTGTGAATACATAGACAAACAGATTGTCACTAGTATGCCTCTACTTGACTAGCCTGTTGATCAAAGATGGTTATGTTTCCTGACCATAGACATGAGTTGTCATTTGATTAACAGGGTCACATCATTAGGAGAATGATGTGATTGACATGACCCATTCCGTTAGCTTAGCACCCGATTGTTTAGTATGTTGTTATTGCTTTCTTCATAACTTATACATGTTCCTATGACTATGAGATTATGCAACTCCCATTTACCGAAGGAACACTTTGTGTGCTACCAAACGCCACAACGTAACTGGGTGATTATAAAGGTGCTCTACAGGTGTCTCCAAAGGTACTTGTTGGGTTGGCGTATTTCGAGAGTAGGATTTGTCACTTCGATTGTCGGAGAGGTATCTCTAGGCCCTCTCAGTAATTGTGACGCCTCGAGTCCGATGCGCCAGGTGTCTTGTAGTTATTCGCCGTCGTTGCCATGTCATTCCCTTGCATGTTGCATCTTGCCATGTCATTATCTGCATTGCATCATCATGTTTTTTCAAAACTTGCATTCGTCCGGGTTTCCCAGTTCTTTCTGTTGCCCGTTCTGAGTCCAGACACACTTGCACGCGCCCGCGGCACATGTATTATTTTATGAGTGGCTGGAAAATGTTCTCAAAATGGGTTGAAAGTTGGCGTGCGGTCTTATTATAGTGTAGATAGGCCGCCTACCAATTTCATCGTGTTTGGAGTCTCTTTGATGCCCCAACGAATAACTATAGCGTCACCGTTGCCGGTCTAACATCGGACGTTTTCGGTCTTTCAAAACTGCTGCCGAGCCCTCTCTCTCTCTCTCTTCTCTCCTCTCAGCCTCGCCACAGCCCACCTAGCCCATCCGCCTACCCCTCTTCGCGTCCGGAGCCGTCCGATGCGATCGCACAGTTCGAAAACCCTCTCCGCATAGTGCATCGAACCCCTCGCACGCGTCCGGAAGTTGTCCCGAACCCGACCCGGGGGGTCGTCACCGTTGGGTCCGGATCATCCCCAAATGTCTACAAAGCATCACAGTTTTCTTATTTGGACTTCCTAGTCTATTTTTCTCGACCGCTCGATTTTAATTGGAGGGACGGATTAGCCCCTAAACTCTCCAGATTTCCTTATATATACTCCCTAGTCTAAATCTGGACAAAACCCTAACTTCTAGGGCTTGTCCCATTTCCCCGCCGCCACCTTCCAAATCGTCATCGGGATCCTCCCATATCCAATCGGGCCAACCCGGAGTCGCCCCGCACAAATCCTGCAGCCTCGCTCCCAGACTCCCGCAAGCAGAGCCCCGCTTCTCCCGTCTTCACCCGCCTCTGCCCGTCTTCGCGCCGCCGGCGACCGCAAGCCACCGGAGCACTAGGAGCCTTCGCGCCCTTCTCCTTCCTTGTTTCCCTGTGTCTCCCCCTCCGGTCTCTTTTTTCTCTCTCTCTCTGTTCTCTTTGCAGCGCCGCCATGGATGGCCTCCCGTAGCTCCAGCTCGTTGCGCCGCCGCGGTTCCCAACCGATCTGCGCTGGAGAGCCCCGAACCCGCGTCCAGCCTTCGTTCCTGTGTCGTTTCCTCGTGCGCCGGACCTCCCCAGCTTGTCGGAGTCCCAGTAGCTCTGCATGCGCTACATCCAGCCGGCGGCCTCAAGGAGATGCCCCTGCTTCGACCGCCCCTGCCTCGCCTCTGCTTCGAGCACCGCCGCGTCGTCTCCTGCCTCGCCAACAAGTCCCGCTACCGGCGGCCGCGTCCTGCTCCGTCCCGGCCTCTTCCCCGCCATGGCCGCCTCGTCCCGGAGCAAGCTCGTCGGCGTTCCTTCGTCTCCCTGAGCCTAGTGCCGCCACGGATCCGGAGAACGCCCTCCACCTCGCTGGAGTCCCAGCTCTCGTTCTCCAAATCATACCGGTGCATCATTCAAATATCCTCTAATCAGTTCATGATCTCTCCTTTCTCATGTATTTATAATCTCTCAAGTTTCTTCGTTCTTTTATAATTCTTCCTGGTGTTTTCTTCATCTTTTCTTTGTTCATTTTCAATTCTAAAGGTGGTTCGTTCAAGATTATTTTTCCTCTTGTTATCATATCAGTTTATTCGTTGTTTCAATCCTACCGGTGGATCATCAAAGGCCTCTTCAAGTTTACGCTATATCTCTCTTAATCCTTTCTACGAGAATAAGTAGTATGCCAAATCTATTACTTGTCATCAATTTAAATTGGTGAAGGATACGCATAACATAATTCTTATTCTTGTTTCACCCAAATGATTAATTCCTTATTCCGGAGGTTCATCAAAAATTCTTGATTTTCAATTGTTTCATCTTTTTTTTCCCGGAGTTCCAAGCTCTCGCAATTATATCACCACAGAGATCCATCTAAATCATTATAAGGCTTCACCTTATGTTGTCAACTTCTCTTTCTTTTATCATCATTTTGTTACCGGAGTTCTTCATGGAGGTTCTACATGGTGGTTCATCAAGGATTCTTTTCATTCTTCAGTTGTTCATCAAGATTTCCCTCGAAGTTTTGATCTGCCAAGCTATACTCTCAAATAAACATGGTGCTCAACACATGTCTTGTTTTAAGGAGTTCAAGCATTCTTCATATTGCATTCCGAAGTGCAATTCTTTCTATCTTATCTTTTTCAGGTGGTGTCATGTCGTTTTGACAGCTTCCTTCATGTTTCATGATTCACAAGTTGTCCGAATGACATATTTTTAAACCCATCATTTTCAATTCGTTCATGAGATCCTTTGCTATCCATCAATATCTTCTTTGGAGTTATCTTGGGTTATATTTCACCTAAAGATTTCCCTAAGGATTGTTGCTAATTATGGTGCTTATAAACGACCCAAATTCTTAATTTATCCTTCCGGTGAAATAAGTTTCTCGTCTCCTTGTTCATATCAATCCAATCTATTGATTTTCATTAGTGGCAGAATTTCACCTCAGTTTCGAGATGTCTTCCATTAGCCCACATCAAGCTTATGCTTTAGTTGTTGGTAATCCAACAACTCCGTTCAACCTTTTCGTCATAAGCATGCTCTTTCAATTTTATTTGAGAGAGTTGCAATTCATCTTCTCCGTTCTTTTTTCTTTCCAACAATCTAGCGTCTATTCTTTTGTTCCGGAAGCATTGTCATGTTGCTCTCTTCACTCTTCATCTCGAATTGTGAGGATCTTGTTCTTTTCTTCTCTATCTTGTTTTAACTGGAGTGCTGTGTCTATCATTCCTCTTCTAACCGGAGCCTCATCCAAGTGCTTTCATTTTTGCCAAGTTCATATTCTTTGCCTTCCATTTCCAACTGGAGTGTTGTCGTAATTGATCTTTATCGTTCCTTGTACATCTCTTTTCCTCCGGAGTGCTTGCATGTACTTCTTGTCCATTGAAACCATTTTTCTTATGTCTTTCAACCTACAAGTTTCTCCTAATGTTCCTTGTTCCTCTTTTCTAACAGAGTGTTTTCAAATTCATTCATCTTCGTTGTATTCTTTCTTTCAATTTGTTCAACCTCGCAAGGTTCTTTGGTTTCACTCTTTTGTCAAGAAGCAAATTTGTTTTACCTCTTCCTCTTCCGCTTTCTCTCCGGTGCCATCCTAGATCTCGGGACGAGATCCTCTCGAAGTGGTGGAGTGTTGTGACGCCCCGAGTCCGATGCGCCAGGTGTCTTGCAGTTATTCACTGTCGTTGCCATGTCTTTCGCTTGCGTGTTGCATCTTGCCATGTCATCATCTGCATTGCATCATCATGTTTTTTCAAAACTTGCATTCGTCCGGGTTTCCCAGTTCTTTCCGTTGCCCGTTCTGAGTCCAGACACACTTGCACGCGCCCGCGGCACGTCTGAAATATTATTTTATAAGTGGATGGAAAATGTTCTCGGAATGGGTTGAAAGATGGCGTCGGTCTTATTATAGTGTAGATAGGCCGCCTGCCAAATTTCATCGCGTTCGGAGTCCGTTTGATGCCCCAACGAATAACTATAGCGGCACCGCTGCCGGTCTAACGTAGGACGTTTTCGGTCTCCGAAAACTGCTGCCGAGCCCTCTCTCTCTCTCTCTTCTCTCCTGTTAGCCTCGCCATAGCCCACCTAGTCCATCCACCTACCCCTCTTCGTGTCCGAAGCCGTCCGATGCGATCGCACGGTTCGAAAACCCTCTCTGCACAGTGCATCGAACCCCTCGCGCGCGTCCGGAAGTTGTCCCGAACCCGACCCGAGGAGTCGTCACCGTTGGGTCGGGATCATCCCCAAATGTCTACAAAACATCACCGTTTTCTTATTTGGACTTCCTAGTCTATTTTTCTCGACCGCTTGATTTTAATTGGAGGGATGGATTAGCCCCTAAACTCTCCCTATTTCCTTATATATACTCCCTAGTCTAAATCTGGACAAAACCCTAACTTCTAGGGCTTGTCCCATTTGCCCGCCGCCACCTTCCAAATCGTCACTAGGATCCTCCCAGATCCAATCGAGCAAACCCAGAGTCGCCCCGCACAAATCCCGCAGCCTCGCTCCCAGCCTCCCGCAAGCAGAGCCCCGCTTCTCCCGTCTTCACCCGCCTGTGCTCGTCTCCGCGCCGTCAGCAACCGCAAGCCACCGGAGCACTAGGAGCCCTCGCGCCCTTCTCCTTCCTTGTATCCCCTCTGTCTCCCCCTCCGGTCTCTTTTTCTCTCTCTCTCATGGTGCTCTCTCTCTCTCTCTGTTGTCTTCGCAGCGCTGCCATGGATGGCCTCCCGTAGATCCAGCTCGTTGCGCCGCCGCGGTTCCCAACCGATCTGCACTGGAGAGCCTCAGACCCGCGTCTAGCCTTCGTTCCCGTGCCATTTCCTCGCGCGCCAGACCTCCCCAGCTTGCTGGAGTCCCATCAGCTCTGTCTGCGCTACATCTAGCCGGCGGCCTCAAGGAGATGCCCCTGCTTCACCGCCCCTGCCTCGCCTCTGCTTCGAGCACCGCCGGGTCGTCTCCTGCCTCGCCAACAAGTCCCGCTGCCGGCGGCCGCGTCCTGCTCCGTCCCAGCCTCTTCCCCATCGTGGCTGCCTCGTCCCGGAGCAAGCTCATCGGCGTTCCTTCGTCTTCATGCGCCTAGCGCCGCCACGGATCCGGAGAACGCCCTCCGCCTCGCCGGAGTCCCAGCTCGCCGGAGTAGGCCACCAGCACCACCGATCTCCAGCACCACCGGCCTCCTTCCTGCTCGCGAGCGCCTCCATCGTCTGGTCCAGCCGTGCCGCCGCGCCCTGCTTCCTCTAAATCGAAGACGAGCACGCTGCCCTCGTGCGTTGACTGTGCCCAGGCCCAGCTGCTCCCCTCCGTCGCGCGAGGCCCAACGCCCCAAGCTGGCCTCCTCTGCAGATGGGCCAAGCCCATGGTGATAAACCCCATCGCCTCCTTTTCCCTTCTGTTGGGCTATCAGATCCGGTCTATATCGTGTTTTTTCATAGAAGGTTTTCCTATTTTAACCAGGGTTTTGCAGTTTTACAGAAAACCCCTTGCACAACATGCATATAATAACTCACAAATGGTGCATCATATTAAAACAAACTTTATATGAAAAATGCTTAGTTTTTCATCTAGTTTCATAATATGTAACTTTCATCCATGTTTAAAATGCTTAAATTGTTGTTTGCTTTAATTTGCCACTATGCCATGCTAATTTTTTTTCTTTCCTAACTAAATAACTGTAGCTCCAAACCTAACAAACTCTATATGTAAATGGGATAGAAAAATGCCTAGTTTAACATGGTGCACTTTTCTTTGCATGTTTAACAACTCTAAAATATGGTTTAGGGCAGAACAGTACCAAAACCTACAATATGCACATGAGGAGTTTCCGGACTTGTTGTTTGTTGTTCCGACCTCATTTAAACTTGCCTAGTTAGGTAGTTTTATTTTGCTTCACCTCTTGCCATGTTAATCAACATTTAATATTGTTGGGTACATAAATGAGATCGAACTAAATAACTTGAATATGGTGTTCCGTTAATATGCAACTCGTTGCATATTGAGCTCCACTTAACTTGTAGTGTTGTTTGTGTACTTTGCCATGCCATGCTTCATAAAACCGGACATGCATCATACTTGGTTGTGCATCATGCCATGTTTATGTGGTGATTGTTTACTATGTTGTTTACTTCTTTCCGGCGTTGCTTCTTCGGGTTAGTTCTGATAACACCGCGTTTGTGAGGATTCGTTTGACTACGTCCATTTGTCTTCTTCATGGACTTGTTCTTCTTCCTTGCGGGATCTCAGGCAAGATGACCATACCCTCGAAATCACTTCTATCTTTGCTTGCTAGTTGCTCGTTCTATTGCTATGCCGCGATACCTACCACTTGCTATATCATGCCTCCCATATTGCCATGTCAAGCCTCTAACCCACATTTCCTAGCAAACCGTTGTTTGGCTATGTTACCGCTTTGCTCAGCCCCTCTTATAGCGTTGCTAGTTGCAGGTGAAGATGAAGTTTGTTCCATGTTGGAACATGGATATGTTGGGATATCACAATATCTCTTACTTCAATTAATGCACCTATATACTTGGTAAAGGGTGGAAGGCTCGGCCTTATGCCTGGTGTTTTGTTCCACTCTTGCTGCCCTAGTTTCCATCATACCGGTGTTATGTTCCTTGATTTTGCATTCCTTACACGGTTGGGTGTTATGGGGACCCCTTGACAGTTCGCTTTGAATAAAACTCCTCCAGCAAGGCCCAACCTTGGTTTTACAATTTGCCTAACCACCACCTACTTTTCCCTTGGGAGTCGCGCTCCCGAGGGTCATCTTTATTTTAGCCCCCCGGGCTAGTGCTTGTCTAATTGTTGGTCTGAACCGAGCTGCCTGCGGGGCCACCTCGGGGAAACTTGAGGTTTGGTTTTACTCGTAGCTAGTCTCATCCGGTGTTGCCATGAGAACGAGATACATGCGACTCCTATCGGGATTGTCGGCACATCGGGTGGCTTCACTGGTCTTGTTTTACCATTGTCAAAATGTCTTGTAACCGGGATTCCGAGTCTGATCGGGTCTTCCTGGGAGAAGGAATATCCTTCGTTGACCGTGAGAGCTTGTGATGGGCTAAGTTGGGACACCCCTGCAGGGTTTTGAACTTTCGAAAGCCGTCCCCGCGGTTATGGGCAGATGGGAATTTGTTAATATCCGATTGTAGAAAACATGACACTTAACTTAATTAAAATGCATCAACCGCGTGTGTAGCCGTGATGGTCTCTTCTCGGCGGGGTCCGGGAAGTGAACACAGTGTTGGAGTTATGCTTGAACATAAGTAGTTTCAGGATCACTTCTTGATCACTTGTAATTCACGACCGTGCTTTGCTTCTCTTCTCACTCTCATTTGCGTAAGTTAGCCTCCATATATGCTAGTGCTTGCTGCATCTCCACCTAACTACCTTTTCCCTACCCATAAGCTTAAATAGTCTTGATCGCGAGGGTGTGAGATTGCTGAGTCCCCATGACTCACAGTTTACTTCCAAAACCCAGTTGCAGGTGCCGTTGATACCAGTGCAGATGATGCAACTGAGCTCAAGTGGGAGCTTGATGAAGATTGTGTTTGTTGTGTTGTTTCGTTTCCAGTTGATCAGTAGTGGAGCCCAGTCGGGGCCATCGGGGATCTAGCATTAGGGGTTGTCTTTCTTTATTTGGTTCCGTAGTCGGACCTTGATTGTATTCTGGTTGTTGTAATGATATATTTATGTTTTGTGTGAAGTGGCGATTGTAAGCTAACTCTTTATCCCTTTCTTATCCAGTATATGGGATGTGTAAAGATTACCCCTCTTGCGACATGCCTACTATGTGGCTATGCCTCTAAGTCGTGCTCCGACACGTGGGAGATATAGCCGCATCGTGGCTGTTACAGTAATGCACATCACTTAAGCCTTGCAAGCATGGCAAATAATGAGTTAGTTGTGGGATGATTATTACATAACGAGTAAAGATACTTGTAGGTAACGAGATTGAACTAGGTATTGAGATACCGAAGATCGAATCTCAGGCAAGTAACATACCGATGACAAAGGGAACAACATATGTTGTTATGCGGTTTGACCGATAAAGATCTTCGAAGAATATGTAGGAGCCAATATGAGCATCCAGGTTCCGCTATTGGTTATTGACCGGAGACGTGTCTCGGTCATGTCTACATAGTTCTTGAACCTGTAGGGTCCGCACGCTTAACGTTACGATGACGGTTATATTATGAGTTTATATGTTTTGATGTACCGAAGGTTGTTCGGATTCCCGGATGTGATCACGGACATGACGAGGAGTCTCGAAATGGTCAAGACATGAAGATTGATATATTGGAAGGCCCCGGGATTTTACCGGAGTACCGGGAGGTTACCGGAACCCCCGGGGGCTTAATGGGCCTACATGGGCCTTAGTGGAAATAGAGGGTAACAAGGGGAGTGTGGGGCGCGCCCCCCAAGGCCCAAACCGAATCGGTTTAGGACAAGGGGGGTCGGCCCCTCTTTCCTTCTCCCCCTCTCTCTTTCCTTCTCCCAAGTCCTAATCCAACTAGGAAAGGGGGGAGTCCTACTCCCGGTGGGAGTAGGACTCCTCCTGGTGCGCCCTCTCCCTGGCCGGCCACACCCCCCTTGCTCCTTTATATACTGGGGCAGGGGGCACCCCATAGACACACAATCGATCGTTTGATCCTTTAGTCGTGTGCGGTGCCCCCCTCCACCATAGTCCACCTCGATATTACTGTAGCGGTGCTTAGGCGAAGCCCTGCGTCGGTAGAACATCAACATCGTCACCACGCCGTCGTGCTGACGAAACTCTCCCTCAACACTCGGCTGGATCAGAGTTCGAGGGACATCATCAGGCTGAACGTGTGCTGAACTCGGAGGTGTTGTACCTTCCGTACTTGATCGGTCGGATCATGAAGACGTATGACTACATCAACCGCGTTGTGCTAACGCTTCCGCTTTCGGTCTACGAGGGTACGTAGACAACACTCTCCCCTCTCGTTGCTATGCATCACCATGATCTTGCATGTGCGTAGGAATTTTTTTGAAATTACTACGTTCCCCAACAATATCACAATCATATTTGAACAACTAAGCTTTGGAATTTTGAGTGTTGTGTTGTTTAGCTTGAAGGGTGGAGTAATGCTAGTACGACAGAAAGCACCTACGTAGATCATAGTAGAGTAGATACAAGGGGAAAACCCTAAGCATCAAGAGTAAAATCGGGAAAGTGGAACTAGCTTGACTAGTGGGTGGCGCACATGCTTTTCGAAACGAATATATGAACATTAGGTGACCAATTAAACATTCTCTATTTTAGTAATATGAGCATCATATCAGATTCGTATTTCAACACGTAAGCTTTGGAATTATGAGTGGCATGTTGTTTCGCTTGATGGGTTGAGGTCTTGAGGAGCAGTGTTAGCACGACATGAAGCAGTGAAGCACCAACGATGATGGTAGTGAATATAAAGGGGGAAACCATAAGCTTGACAAATATAGTGACCGTGACATGGCAGATCTGAAGGTGCAAACCGGACAAAGCTACTTCACAACCAATGTTTGCATTCAACTAGCCACTACGATTTGGTATGGACAAGAAAAGTACATTAAACAATTTAAGATCTATTTTCCGGGTGAGATCAATAACTGAAGCACATATGGAAGAGTACCACCTCTCTTGCGACGCTGTGTAGGCCCCTGCTGATACGTTGAGGGTGCTGCGGGTGCGATGGTTGTCGGCGGCGGGGAAGAAGACTTTAGACGACAGACGGCCAGGTCGGGGGATAAATCATGTTGCCGTGGATGAGGCGGTCGTAGGAGCGGCAACGGCAAGGTGGACGACGGCACCGATGAAGCGAGACGAAGCGATGAAAGGATCCTGGTACAGCGCCGTGGATGAGAGATGTCCATCTCTTACAGTGGACGACGAGGTAGGGGTAGTGGCTCCGGCAAGGTGGAGGATGGGGTGGCGGACGGAGGAGGCTGGCCGCAGTGGGGAGGTTGTCATGGCGCCGACGGTGTATGAATGGGGAAATGGAGGGGGAGGGGGGTCTCAAACTTTGGGACGCGCTTGTTTGAAATGTGGGAAAGTTATGAACTTATCCCCCATTTAAAATTTCGGACATCACGTTGGTTGGGGATAGGACGGTAATCTCGCATCTCCCAAATATTTGCCGGTAATGATTTCGGGCAAGGAGAGGGTGGTTTGCCGCCCACGATTGGCGCCCACGGTGTATGAACGGGACTGCCAGGTAGGGCGGTTGTTACACGTCTGAGGGAAGTTACACATCTGCCCCTATTTAAAATATTAGCCTGCATCGATTTCGGACGAGGAGAGTTTGTTTTGCTGCCCACCGTGGATGAACGGGGAAATGGAGGGAGAGACACATGTCTTTCGGACGAGCTTGAATCAAATGTGTTTTGCCGCCCACGTTTGGCGCCCACCATGTCTGAATGGGCTGAGAGGCCGTTGTGTCACGTCTGATTGAAGTTACTAGTCTACCCCTATTGACAGCAGTGTAAATCCGGTCGATAAGGATGTCAAGTGTCAGGGGTAGACAGTAATTTCCATCTCGCAAATACTTGCTTCGGGCAGCCCACAAATGATAATGGGTGTTTAGCCGCTTCATTCAAAACTTGGGAGAATTAGCATTCACGTTTGCCCTGGGCCCTGGCAACTAAATCCAAATCCAATTTTTATTCGATTAGGAATATCCACAGATAATTCTAAGTTTTTTTATTTATTTCTTCAAAACCACAACAAAGATTTATTCCACCTTTATATATGATTATGATTTAGAAATGTTGTGATCTTCGAATGAAGTAGGTTGGATACACTTTGAGTCAAACAGTTATTTCATCCAATACAATATGCTCACATGAAAAACAGTTCACCTTATGTCAATCATACAAGTACTGAGGATTACCTCGCGTAAAAAATTTGGATCATTACAACACATGGAAAACATAGGGGGTCTTACAACATAATCAATTCAGAGACATGACACAACATGCAAGTACAATAATCTAATGACAATTTCAACTGCTATCTAAAGGAGAACTGGGATTACCCTGGGCTTCAGATAGCAGAAGCAGCAGGACCTCCTCCGTCTTCAAATGCAACATTCTTACTTCCTCCAATTCTTCGGTTGCTTGCATAGTGCGTCCAGCTAATTGCATAATTTCCAGCTTCATGATCGAGATTACCTCATTCATGGCAGCCACACCATCTCTTTCTGCCTCTAGTAGAGCCTTAGGAACTATAATATATGTGCTCAGACTGCTCTCAAGTGGTGTTGCCTTTGAACTGCTACTATCTGGTAACATGGATTACTACTTCCACAAATAGATTCTGGGGTTGTACATTGTGTCCTAGTGTGAATGGCATCCTGAAAGGTTTCTACTAGACATAAGTAAGAGATAGTTATCGCATGATCCAGGCAGTAAGCTTACATGGTAAATGACATACGAATTATTGTCGAGCATGGCAAGCTATATTTAAATGGTTCGAAGCAGCATGAGCCGAAAAGAAATTAAAATGGTAAGATGAAACTAGGGATGTAAGTGGCAAATAAACGAATCCGCCAGTTCCATCTAGTTAGTTTTTGCTAGCTCCCTGGTTCATTTTCCTCAAAAAACAAAAACTCTTTTGAACTATCATACTACTAGTGGACTTTAATCAGGATTAAACGGGACCCAGTTGACATCCCTAGTTGAAAGGGAGTGTACCACCGCTATATTTAAGTTCCCAAGGCATCTAAGCAGTTGAAATAATCTGAGAAAGCACTTAACAGTGTGGCCTCATATAAACTACGAAGATAGTCTTGTGATGAAGTTAAGAGGAAAAGTTAAGGACTCAAATGAACTAGGCATGCATTTCTTTACGATAGTACAGGAGGCACTGCTGACATATTGGCCAACTCAGGTATAGCGTAACAAGTAACAAACAAGCATTCGAATCAAGCAATACGGCAAAGCAGACAACTGAACTATTTGTTATTCTGTAGGATTACAGGTTGAGGGCACAAGCCAAGAAAGCAGCCCACATGCATTACATTTCACATGTACTAAAACACACTGGCTTACCATATGTTGCTGGGAAGCCTCGCTGCTGTTGCAATGTTCTTTGAAGATATCGTCAGCATCCCGTGGTTGCCAATCTACTTCTTGTAGTTTATTCTACACCCCCTATTTAGGTAAAATTAATTTTAATCGCATGCACTGGTTCGAATTGATCATCAATGGTTCATATAAACTAATGAAAGAAGGGTGTGTGCATACACGACAATATATCTGCTTCCCTCTATTTTTATGCTTGTTCGAGGTGCCAGCCCCAAAAGAACAAATATTTTGCTTGATGGCGTTGGCAGCTCCATAATTAATAGAAGCATCAAATTAGTCATGCAACTTGGGAAGATCAAGAACACACAAAAAATTAATGAACAGAGGCTCGGAGCAGATATGTAATAGCTAGCATCAGAAAATGTAGGGTAAAACGAACAAAAACTAGCGGAACCACATGCTAGTTTGCTGATGTGTAATTAAGCATAGAGAATATGAAGCAGTCTAATGGAACCAACAGGTGGCATCAGAACAACACCATTATCATAAATATAGCATGCAAGAAGTAAAATAGTAGGCAGTGATATCTAGAAGTACAGTAATACTTAGGACAAAACTGAAGCATATTAACTATATGTGCACTAGTATGTAATTTAGCACATGTAACATGTTCACTGCCAGAAGTATGGCCCTACAGGTGCAAGCAGAATAACGCGTCTCATGAAAAATTGAATGATGCCCTGAAGAATTTCAAAGGTGCGGTGCTTATGCTAAGAAAGTGAATGTAGGCGCCGGCCATTGGATAATAGTACCTGATTCTCGGTGGCGTATGGGTATCGTTGGCATACTTGATAGCTAAGGATTGTCGATGGTGCTCGTGTTGCGGTTGAGTTTGGGCCGGCTATCGCCGTCGCTGAAGCGGCTCCGGTGCTACGGTTGCGGCGCCTATCGACATAGAAGAAAGCTCATTTGTGGTAAGTGAAAAGTTGCACGATAAAGGGAAAAACCGAAGGAGTACAAATCGAAATAACCTGATGAGGCTACGGCATCAGTAAAGCAGGGCCGGTGGAGTTGAATATGGCATCCGTGGAGCGGGTCCGGTGCAGTGGACGAAGGCTTCAGCGGGTGCGTTGTACAATGCTTTCAGTGAGGCGGATCTGTTGCGGTAGACGAGGGCTTGTATGAAGGTCCAGCGAAGGGACGGACGAGGGAGTCAGTGAAGGGCCTACACTATGGTGGACGAGGGCATCGGTTAAGCAGATCCGGTGCGGTGGACCATGATGGCGGTCAAGGAGATCTGGACCGGTGGACAAGCCAGTCGCTGAAGCGGCTCCGGTGAAGTGGTGAGTTCGCGGTTGGGGGTTCCAAGGTCCGGAAGGTAGATCCAATGGGGTGTGAGGTCCACCGCTGCGGCTGAGGACTAGATTCGGCGGCTTGCCGTGGTTGGGGGGTCGGGGAGGGGAAGGGGAGGGGCTCTGGGAAAGAATGTTGGGGGCAAAGAGGGGAAAACAATTGAGTTACCAAAGTAGCCCTTTTCCGTTCATGTGGCAGCGGTAAAACAGGAATATTGCAGGGCTATACTTTTGGGCGAGAGATATTTCGATGTGAGAAGGAAGTTTGAAAGCTTTTGGCGCCTGAAACTATATTCTGCTCTTGTACGGCCGACTATGATATCATGGCCGAGAATTTGTTTGTTTTGCACGCAAAAAAAAGTGCAAGTTTTGAAAATCAATGTCTCCAACTTGAAACTTAGATTGTCCATTCAATTCAATATGTATCATTGAGCTACTACAAGCAAATACCATCATACGGTCCAATTCAAATGAAATTCCAAATGTGTTTATCCTAAATATGATGACAAAAGCAAAAATGTGTATGTGTATGAATACAGTGGATTATTATAAAGTTTGAACATGCCCGTATGTGTATATCTGTAGGTTTGATATATGAATTTGAAATCACGAAATCCTGGCTTAAAAAATGTACCTCCGTTTAAATGAATTACAAAAGCTAATGATGGAGTCGAATTCCAAAATTCCAATTTTAGGTTTGTAATTCTGGTACATCAAGATATATCACGCATGTTCAAAAGTATCATTGTCTCATAGTCCAAACTGTGAAGTAAATTGATCAACCATGAGTGCACACACTATTGACCATGTATATCTCAATTACGCTAAAGTCCCTCAAGTATAGACACCTCACTCTTTATCTGAAGCCACCACCCCCCACACACAGAGAGAAGTCGCTCTCTCCCCCAAACACCAACACACGAGCACATTGACACCCCTCTCTCTTATAAAGTCCGGACCCCAATATAGGTCTCTATCACTTTGTCTCTTGGGCATCCACACATCTCTTCCCCCACTCTCTAGCTAGGCCTCCCGACATCTCTCTTTCCCAATCGCACGCACTATGTAGAGTGTATCTTTCCCATACACACAAAACGTCGCCCCCAAACGTCTATCTCCCTAGTTATGTGGTTCTCGCACACTCACCTCACACACCACCCCCACTACAAACAAGAACACTTTGTCTCCTTGTGCACCACTCTCCTCTTTCTATCTCTCCCACATGCGGACCCGTCCCAGCTCCTCCCTGTATACATATATGTCGTGACTCTTTCCATAGCTCCCTAATGTATCATTGTTCTCGATCTCGCACATTGTTCTCTACACCATCTATTCTTGATCTCTCATGAAGTCCCTATCACACACATGATGACTCGCTTCCCTTGCGTCTCCGTACATAGGCAAGTTTCAAACAACATCAACATTGTCTCCCTATCTATACGCCATTTATGGACACAAACGCCCCCTCTCTTCATCTCTCTCTCTCTCTCTCTCTCTCTCTCTCTCTCTCTCTCTCCGTCACTAGCTCTCTCTCTCTCTCGCTCTCACACCCCTCTCCCACACACACTCGATGTCTCTTCCAAATAGTCTGCTCCCCCACCCGCACCCATGCTATCGCACTACTACACATGTCACACCATCCCCCTTCCCTTATACTAGGTTTACATCATTAGTGGTCTCTCTACTCCACATACACACACTCCCTCTCACACACAAACACACACACAAACACACATAGAAGCGCACAAACACCCATTAATCTGGATCCTCATCTCTCCCCATGTCCGCATGTGTATCTCACACACTCACTCTCTAATTATGTATATGTGTCTCCACATTACACAACACAAAGCCCCATGTACATGCCTCTCTCTATCCTCCACACACATAGACACAAAGAATCTGTTATCATTGCCTCAGCCTCTAGACATATCACACACGCACACAGTCTCTCTCTCTCTCGCAAACACGCTCAACAAGGGTTTCCCCGTGAATAACTTACCGTCTATTCATCAACAGTTGTGGCAGCACGACGAACACGAGATGTGAAAAAGAATAAATATGCATGTTCTTAGACCACCTAGTATGACTACTAGGACTAGAGCAAGCCAAAAAGCGCGCCGCCGTCACCCCCTCCTTACCGGTGACGGGAAAACCTTTGTTTTACACAATCGAGAAGTCATTGTGCTAAGGCCTCACATGCTGAGGCGTTGAATAGAATGTAGATGCTAGTTTACGGGAACAAGTATCGATAATACGTTTGTATCTCCATACTTATATTTCTTCTCTTATAAAAAACCGAGTTGGTGATGATGGTACGCGTGCCATCTTGCAATATAGATCGTCCGATCTATATGTGACGGATGGAAATTAAACTAAAATATAGCCTCACCCTTCTCCACATTTGCAGACAAGGCCTTCCCTCATTCATCCTTGTCTCCAACAACCTCATTGTTGAGCTATTAAGAAAGGAAGCCTCTGGAACAAACTGGCCTGGTGGCTGCTGCCGGCGTCATCAATCCCCATGCCTCCGCTTAGTCCGACCACCAATCACCACCACGCCTCACTCCTCTTCACCTTATCATCTATTTCTTGATATATCATTAGTTTTTACACATGGGATTACTCCCGCATGGGTCAATCACAACAAGTGTTTTATAAAAAATACATCTTGATGTTCCGTGCAATGCACGAATCTTGCTAGTACTCCTACAGAAGACTAAGTTGGTGATGATGGTGTGTCTGCCATCCATCATTTGTGACCATTAGATCTACATCTAACGACTATGAGGTAACTTGTTGCCTTTTCTCACCAACATCCCACTTGTCTACCAATTTGCAGAAAAGCCCATAATTAGTATCTTAAAACCAACCACATCCCTCCCTGACCTCACCAAAACAGCCCAAGGAATATATTCTAATTGAAACATAATATCTCTAGTGATATATGTATATCAAAATAGAGTGTTTTGTATCAAGTTTGTGAATAAGTATTATTCTAATTATGATTCGTTTCAACGCACATGAACATTGCTAGTATTTCCAACCATGCAATTTTTTTTTCCTAGTATTCCATATTTCGAGTTTTCCATCAAGATATTAGTCACTCATCCATGTAGCCAAGAGTGGCTATATATAATAAGCCGGTTATTTTACTTCCTCTATACCGGAGTAGTACTATTTGCTGCACAGTATTACTGACCGCCATATTTGAGCACAACATTATTGTGCATGGACCTTGACTATGTACATCACCATGTGTCTAGATCTGAGATGCCGCATGTACCAGATGAACGGTGCCGAGTTCGACCCCCTGATGCTACGTGGGTGCCGAGGAACACTCTTGGAGAGTACTCGCTTTTCATTGGGGACAGATACCCCATTGTGAAGCGGATGCCACCTTCCGTGCACGACACGGAAGGCCTACCGTTCATGAAGCATGGTTGTGTCTTCAGTGCGCACTGCCGGATGAACGACATGCTGGGACACGCTATCCCTGATTTATGTCGCTTCAGATTGGATGAGTCTCCGTCGTGTGGAACCGGACTAGAAAGCTGCGACAATGATTCCCGTTGCCAACCGCTATGGATCGTGACATCCATGAAGAACACATGGGACTGGAACCTGGAGGAGGACATGTAGCCAATCTATAACGTGTAAGTGGAGTATGGTAAATTGTGAACGGTAGCGCTGTGAATATATGTAGACTAGTTGTGCACAAATTTATCACATGAATTGGAGATGAACTTGTGTGGCATACTGGCATTTTTCCTTTAGAATTTATTACAATTATATGTGTATGTGCAACTTGTGTGGTTGTTGCACGGGCCCCAACACACTCTTTGAGAAAAAAAGGTGGCATAGCTTTGGATATACATGACATAGCGGCATCATACAGTAGCATCATTCGCTATAGTTGTAGTACACTCCTACTAGGACGACAACTCCTATAAAACCTTGCGCTTGGCTCTTTGCCTCTTCGGGAGGTTCAACAGTTCGTACTCGTGTGAACCTTGCACTTGGCTTTTCGCCTCTTCGGAAGGTCCAACAATGATGATACTACAGTACAATATGCTTCTGGCAATCTGACACCGATTGAACTAATGCACGTCCACCGCGAGGGCGAGGGAGAGGGCGCTATAGTCAACCCTCTCCTCGTCATGCGAACCACCGCGCGCGTGGGTGAGGGAGAGGCATAGTAAGCAAGCTTCTCCTCGTTCGGCGAGTTGACAGGACACATCAAAGCAGTACTAGTACTAGTCCATACTGCATCCTTTCCGTTTAATATGGCTTAATCTGAAATGAGAAAAATACACTCGCGGTCAACGTATGCAACAATACGCTCTTTACGGTCACTATATATAGTTTTGCGGTGATTATGTGATCACTAGCTCATCGTAGAGCACCGTATTGCACCCTACTGACCGGCCACATAGTCGACGTGGCACTTTGTTGACTGATTAAATTGTCACCTGGATTCTGGGTCACACTCAGTTGGCAGAGCAAAGAAATCAGTTAAACAAAACTTTACGCGGGCGCAACAGGAGTCCAACCCTTGTGCGCGAACCACCCTGGCTGTGTATGTGAGTGCATGCACGTATACTCCCTCGGTCGTCCAACAAAGAGTGTACATCGGCTAAAAAACAAAGAGAGTAGTACATCTACACTTCAAATGCATTTAGCCTATAATCTAAATCGATATTGATTGACTAATGCACCAACTTGTGCTCTAGGTATAGGCTACATGCCTATCCTTAATTACAGCATACAATGACCTTCATTTAATCTTCTTCTCTCAATGGTCGCATGCACACATAAGTCTGGTACTTTTGGGCGTTAATTATGCCCTAGTCAATGTGTATATCTCTAAATGTATAGTCTTTCATAGACGTAGGGAGTAGGTTGAGAACTTGAGCGTGAGCGTGTGTGTTGTGTCGTGTGTTGTGTTCCGCATGGGTGCGTGAGTGTTGCGTCCGTCCATGCGTACATGTGAGTGTTGCATGCATGGGGCTTACTCCCTGCCATTGACATGTTCATATTTAAAGCTTCCTTTATTCCCTCCATATGGTGATACTTCGTCTGTTCCCAAATACGGAGTAAAATCCTCCCTCTGTTCCCAAATACGGAGTATTTGTCTTTCTAGAGATTTCACCAAGTGACTACGTACGGAGCAAAATGAGTGAAGTGAGCGTAGATGCATAGGGATAATGTAGAAAGGAAGTCTTCGCGATCCATTATTCCCCACCTCGGTCAGAGAGAACTATTCAACTAGTCTTCGCAGTGAAGTGACAATAAACGCTGCAGCAGATGGGACACTTAATTAATAAGCTGAACCAGCGTGTTGGTGTTACTAAATCAGCCTTACCCAGTACTGCCATCATGTTCGCCAGTAGAGCATGCTTCTGTCCTCCATTAACTGACATATGGGCCCTCTTGTGGTAGACACACATGTCGTCAGTGTAACTATTTACACTCCGAAGGACGGTATATCCTGGTAGTAGTAGTAAAATTGAGATTTAATGCACTTTCTTCCCCGTCTTCCACTCTTCTTCCTCCTCTCTTCTTCTTCCTCCTCTCTTCCCCATCGTCGGTCGCACGCCATTTCCCCCCGCTCACTACTCGCCTGCCCGCGCTATCTTCCTTGGTAGCTCACGCGTACCATATCCCCTTGCTCACTGCTCGACCACACGAGGAGAAGCTTCTTTGCTCGCCCGCCCGAATCCACTTCCCCGCTGGCTTGCAGGCACCGAAAACCCCAATTGCAGAACCGACTGACACGCAGAGCCGTGATTGGAATTCCCTCCCCGATGTTCTCTTGGAGCAGATTTGTAATCGTATGGACCTACTCAGCACCGTCCGTCTAGCCGCATGCTTGGTGTCTTTGTACCGTCTACTCGTCTGCAACCGGCTGGCTCCTTTCAAGACACCCTGCTTGCTGATGCCCGATCCTCGCAGGTGGCCCAGACACCGACTTGACAATCCTATGGAGGTTGCCGTGGTGCCCCTCGAAATGCTACCACTACCCGTCCACCTGTCCTTCATGCGCGGCCACTACTAGGCGAGCATGAAGGCCAACTGGATCATCCTCATCCACCAATCCGGTAGTCCGTGGCATCTCGTGGATATCTACACCCAGCGAGAGATCACCCTTCCATCGTTGGATACCACCTCCATCGAGCCTCGTGGCCAGCCAGACACTCCTGCCTACTATGCAGGAGACGCGTCAAGCTTTTGGCTCGACCTCTATTGGCTGGAAGTTGTAATCTGCGAAGTGCCCACACCATCAGAAGACTACATGGATTACAAGCTCATTGCCTTGTTCAACATGGGATTAGTCGATATGCAATCCGGTCGCCATACATGGTTATGGCTCATCGTCAATCCTACTGAGGCAACATTTCTGTCTGATGCTATAGTGCACGGTGGCATCGTTTACGCTGTCGACGCATAGATTGGCTGCCTATACTGGTGGAACCTATCATCGTGTAATTGTTCTATCTCATCTCATCTTTACCTTATGAATACGAACGCCTGTTCATCGTTACAAATTTAGAATGTATAGTATGTCTATAACCACATCATTGCTATATGTTCCTCTCATTTCCTAAATTTTAATGACCACACATGTTATTGTTAGAGTTGATATGAGAACAATTGGCATCTAATGATTGTTAGAATACATATTATGAGAATAACATCATGATTGCTATATGTTACTCTCGTTTACAAGATTTTTATAACAACGCATGTTATTGCTTAGAGTTGATATGAGAATAGTAGTAGTAAGTGCTATGGTAGAATATGAGTAGGCGCTGTCATAGTTGTTTTCCTCTCATTGTTACATGATGTTTGAACCATGACATATTGCTAGAATATGAAAGCCATTGGCTTATTTTTTTAACTTGGGGTATGATTATGAGCACGGCATTGCAATTCTCTGTCTATGATATGTGTCACTGTTATAATAATCTTAATTCCACACATACTCTGAACATGATTGTTTATTTTTGTCCTTTTGGTCTCCAATTTGAATTGTTACAACAGACGCAAATGCGCTGGCCTTCATGATTCCAGGACCTGGAATCATACCAGCCGATGGGTGGTGGTTTGTCGCTCATTCAGCTGATGGCGGTCATTTGTTGCTCATTCGCACGTACCAAATTGACCAAACCATTACATCAAACCACATTTAGTACAATTCGTGGGGCGTTCGTGACATTGATGGCTATGGCTGCTTCGTGTTCGAGAAAGATCCCAACTCCATTGGGCCAGGCGTATTCAACTGGAGGCGGGTTTACAACCTCGGTAACCACTCCTTGTTCCTCGGGCTCAATTATCCAATCATCCAACCAATCACCAATCATATCACCGGTTATGATTACCGTGCTATGCAACTTCCATTCACCAGGGGGGCTGTGTTTATACATCATACCATGGGTTTCATGAATCACCATATCCAGAGATTCATCGACACAACTTGTTGCCAGATAATCTTCAGTGTGTGAAAGGCATCAAGCTTCCATGCGATGGATGGCTTTTGAAAACCCAACATGCGGCTATGTGGTTCATGCCAACAGCAAATATGCACAACTTGATTCGTACTGATATCTAGACTGAGCCATGTATTCAGCTACTGTAGCACGACCCTCTTTTGTTGGATATTATGTACTGTTGTTAGTTTGAAGCACTCCTCTGGTTTGAAGGATAGATACCTTTCTGGGATCAAGTGCATCCTAACTCACCTGGGCAGGATGTACTGATAATGATGATGGAGATGTTGTGCAGTATATATATATATATCAATTAGGCTTCAAGTGCGTAGTTGTTAGTTAAACCTATGGTTAAAATGTGACACTAAATACGACTAGCAAGTAGTACAGTAGCAGTACTAGTATACATCGGTCAAATTATTCATCATGTCCACACATTGAATTGACCTGACAACACACTGCGCGTGAGGTGACACAAGAATCCCGGCGGTGTGTTTGGGTATTCTGGACTTCAGATTTGGAGTACCACTTATCTGTCGAAATCTTTCATCATTCACTTAAAACAGTCGATTGATAATACATTGAGTACCATATAACTGGAATTAACCGATGCAAGTCGAAGAAGGATTGGCCGGTGCGTCAAGTTCGATCCCACGGATCAGGAGCTGATCGAGCACCTTGAGGCCAAAGTGAGTGCTGATAGCTTGAGATCTCACCCTCTCATCGATTTGTTCATACCAACCATCGACAGCGAGCACGACATATGCTACACCCATCCTGAGAAACTTCCAGGTAAGACACCGATTGGCCGTCTACTTGCACAAGCATATTCCTTTATTTATAGATCTATTTTTCTTTCTAGATGCAGACCTGGTGAAGCAATTACAATTTGAAAGTTAATAAAAAGTGAAACAAGTGACTGCAACATGCCAAAGATGTTATGAAAATGCCAACTACGTACACTAAAGCATGTATTCGACAATACTGCAGGTATCACACTAAGTGGCCTAAGCAAGCATTTCTTCCAGCGCAATTCCAGGGCATTCTAACGGGGCACGTGGACGCGTTGCAAGATATAGTCGGAGTGCGGCATGCACGCGATGTGGCACAAACACCGGCAATACCTTGCCGGTGATGGTCAATGGCTGGCAAATGGGCAGCAAAAAGGTTCTGGTGCTACACACCAACAAGAACTTCGACCAACAGAGGACCAACTGGGTGATGCACCAGTACCACCTCGGGGACCTGGAGCAAGAGAAGGAGCCGGAGCTGGTCCTCTGCAAGATTTTCTACCAGACGAACACTAGGGCCAGGAGTAAAAAGATTATAAGTTAGTTTGGTATTGGTACTTGTACTGCCTTGTCATCCGCAAGTTGGTATTGTTGTTAACGATCTTTTGGTATGAACTTGGCATTTGCTTGCAACCATCATGTCGAGGGTCGACGTGGATATAAAGCTGAATTATTTGTTTCAAAAAGAATTTTCAAGCACCTAATTTTTATTTGGTGAGTAGCATAAGCACCTGCCGTTCGAATTCCCAGTTCTCCAAATTTTTCGAAACAAGTGCATGCACTTATTATCACAATGAAAAAACAATATCCCTGCTGCATCCCAGTTATCAGTCTATACTTGTAGAATTCTCTCGTTTATTGAGCACGTATATTGTTTTTTCAGGTCGAGCAAGTTTCAACTAGGCTGTAGACTGCCCAGGCTTGGTTTTGTTTTTAGCAGGCCCAGCCCATGACGACAAAGGGGTACAAAGATCTAGCAGGTATCTACTGGCCTCTGGCCCGCTAGCGTTAGTTATATTTTGTCTTACAACATCCGCAGGCAGTTTTTTTACTGAATCAAACACACAGCCCAGTTCTATTTTCCTCTTGAAACGCATGTCCTACATCCATTTTCTAATCTCTACCTATAGTTTTACTAGTTCATATACACGTATTATTATATTGAAAACACATAAAATTCCCTTTTCATATTTACATCCTTATTTTTGTTGTTGTTTTCCCTCCCAGCGCTGATTTTTTTACCACTGGTTTTCCCTTAAACCAACTCAATTGTCCCACGTCTTATTTGCTTAAAAAAACAAAACGATTTTTTGGGCAAATCAATAAGTTCTTAAAAAATGTTTATCATTTAGGGATTACAAAAGTTCGGACTCCACAAAAATATGCAAAATAAGGTTGAACTTTTTAACCGTGGTCCTGGGCAGAAAATGGGTTGTAATAAATTACTTAAGAATTAGCAAATGGGCTACAAATTATTAAAAATAGCAAATGGGCTCTATGTTGTCTGCCATAGATTTGGAGGCTGACTTGTGGGCCTACTAAGTTCATGCATACACAAGGTTTCTCAAGAAAGAAACTTAGTCAACAATCGGCTCTACCAGCGTCAGACCGTTAGATGTCAATCTAACGACAATCGTGCTTCTTCAGTCTCTGATCTTCCTGCCCCAGCCGCCCAAACCAGCACCATCGGAACCGCCTGCTCCCGCCTCCCATGGTCGCCTGTACTGTCGGGCAGGCATCACGGCCCCATCATATACTCGCATCCCTGGCATTTCTATCCCTCTACTCACCCACACCTCCTGTTATTTTCCAGCGACGGCAGCCGAACCAGTCAACCCTCGTACTCTCCACCGCATGGGAAGCCACTATCGTGTCTCCCCCGGCTATGTGTCGTTCCCTTCGTAGGCCTCGCCGTCGTCCACCACCATGGTGCTCTCGGTGCGGCGTGGTCAACGTGGTCAACGAACGACATCCATGGAAAGTGGACTATACGTGGAGAGGCTGACAGTTGGGTCCACGGCCGCACACAAGGAAATGCCTCCTTACTATGTGCAAAATAAGGATTCCTCCACCTGACATCTGGGACCCGCTGGAAGGGCCTCTGTATTTCGTGAAAAAAATGTTCCCTCCGCTGACAGGTCGGACCCACCAACTATATCTTCGCACGCAAGGAAGTGCCTCCTTATTGCGCACAAAAAATGAATACCCCCTGCCAGTTGGGACCCACCACATTGGGAGGCTGGCTTGTGGGCCTACTAAGTTGACGGGGACGGAGGGCTTTGTGAACTTAGTCAATATATGAATGATTCTAGCTCCAGTGACCGTATGATGTCCATCCAACGGCCGTAGTGCTTCTTCAACCTCTGGTCTTCTTGCTCTAGCCCCCCAAACCAACGCTAGTCGTGCCGCGTGCTCCTGCCTCCCGTGGTCGGCTGTGATGCCGCGGAGGCCTCACCGCCCCCTACTACTCCCATCACTGGCCAGGCCATCCCTCTACTCACCCACACCCCCTATTATTCTGCGGTGACGACAGCCTCACACCGTAGCCGAACCAGTGAACCGTCGTACTCCTCCCCGTGTGGGCATCCACTGCCGCGTCTTCCCTGGCTCTGCGTCGTCCCCTTCCTAGGCCTCGCCATCATCCACCGCCTTGGTGCTCTAGGCATGGCGTGGTCAATGTGGTCAACGACCGACTTTCATCGGAAGAGTATTGTACGTGGAGAGGCTGACAGCTGGGTCCACGGCAGCTGCAAGGAAGTGCCTCCTTATTACATGTAAAATAATTATTCCTGCACCTGACAGCGGGGACCCACCGGACGGGCCACCGTATTTCGTGAAAAAAATGTTTCCCCTGACCGCTGGGACCCACCAGCTACATCTTCGCACGCAAGGAAATGCGTCCAGAACAAAAAATGATTCGCCCCCCTGACTGATGGGACCCACCAGCTATATCTTCGTACGCATGGAAATGCCTGACAGTCGAGACCCACCTGGTCGAAGCGTACGTAGTGTTGTCATTTCGGTCGTGAAGTGTACGTACATACTGGTCGATGTAGAGAGCGCACGTGCTGTAGTAGAGGCGTGCATGTAGCATGTACACGTACATACAGCGGCCAGTGTGGAAGAAAGAAAATACAGCCACATACGTACAAGCGGGCGGGGTCTCGAACGCCTACTCGCGCATACGTACGGCTAGGGCTTGTGTACATCGCTGGGTCGGAACAAAGAAACTGCGTCGTCATCATGTTCATGGGGAGCCAACCGGCTGGGTCGGAACAAAATGCGCCGTCGTGTTCATCGGGAGGGCTTGGACGGAAAAACCAACAGAAACGAGGCCTGGCGTACCGCAGAACGGAGGAAATGGCCTTGTGTTCGACCGGCCACGGTCGAAACGGGATCCTGTTCATCGGGAGGGATTTGACGTACCGCAAAACGGAGGAAAAGGACCTCCTACGGTCGAAACGGGGGTCCTGTTCATCGAGAGGGGTGTGGCATACAACAGAATGGAGGAAACAAACTTGTGTTGGAGTGCTACGGTCGAAACGGGGGTCCTGTTCATCGGGAGGGGTGTGGCGTACAGCAAAACGGGACTCCACAGGATACTGTTCATCTCCACCGTCGACCCCCTCTAGCCTCCATGGGCTAATGTTCATCCACCGTCGACCTCCTCCAGCCTCCACCTGCGATTGTTCATCCACGGGCTCCTGTTCATCCAGCCTCCACCGCGCGCTACTCCACCGGCTACTGTTCAACCAGCCCTCTCCACGGGCTCCTGTTCAACCACCCCTCCATGGGCTAGTGTTCATCCAGTCCTCCACCACCTACTGTTCATCCTGCCATCCACAGGGTGGTCCTTTTCATCCAACCATCCACGGGTTCCTATTCATCCAGCCCCAACTGGCTCGATCGATCGGGGTCCTGTTCATCCAGAAGCAACACCATGGGGTCCTGTTCATCCACGAGGCACGAGGGGGGTCAACCACCTGCCCACGAGGGTGGAGGGCACGCCCTACCCCCCTGGGCATGGCCCCTGCCTCATGGGCCCATGATGGCCCTCCTCCACTTATCCTTTCACCCACACACTCCTTCTTCCTCCCCCAAACACAAATATCCAGCTCAAACCCGAGTCCAAGCTCATTTTGCTGCCATTTTCGATCTCCTTGCTCAAAGCACCTCTCACAAAACTGCTTGGGGGAGATTGTTCCTTGGTATGTGACTCCTCCATTGGTCCAATTAGTTTTTGTTCTAGTGCTTTATTCATTGCAAATTTTTGTTGCTTAGGTGACCCTGTTCTTGAGCTTGCATGTCAAATATTTATGGTCAAAAGTAGTTTTGATGCATGATATAGGCCCTAGGCACTTGTAGGAGTAGTTGCTATCAATATTATTGAGTTTGGTTTACTTTTATTTTGAAGTTACTAAAAATTTTCAGAATTTTTCAGAGGAAGAAAAATGCTTAGGAAAATGTTCCAAGGTGGTTCCTCAAGGAAGTAAGGACCCAGGCTTGCAATGCGTGATGCTGATGATGAGCCACCAAGAGACGCCCAGTGCGTCCTTGTGAGTGGCCTTCTGAAAACTTTATGGATCGAGCGGGAGTTAAGGAAGAATTCAATGCATATTTGCGTAATGTTGATCTTGTGAGCTTCGAGGAAGAGAAGTGCAACCAGTATCACAATCTCACTAGTTCCTTTGTGAGGAGGTTTGAATTTTCATCTTCACGTAATTCTCCAACTGTCCTGTTTGATCTTTATGAAAATTCTTATACTATGGACTTAGAGGATTTTACCACTACTTGCAAACTTCCACAATGGGGTAGTATAAGGGATCCTCGCAAATCTGAATTTAGAGATTTTCTTGCTAGCATAACTGTGGGAGAATCTAGAGATATTACACAAGCTACCATAGGGAGCATTCACTTTCCTGCTATACATTATTTTGCTCTCTTCATAGGTAGATGCATTAATGGTAAAGATGAGGCATGTCATATGTGTGTCCCTGACCTCAATATTCTTAGGAGTGTTCTGTTAGGAGATAAATCTTACAATTTGGGAGCCATTGTTGCACGTAGGTTGCATCTTAATAGATTTAATGGAGATTTCTTTGGAGGAATTTATGCAACCCGCATAGCTAATTTTCTTGGTGTATCCATACGCGAAGATGATATTGAATTACCCCCTGCTTACCTAGACTTTAATGCTATGGTTCACCACCAGTTTGTCGAGAGGAATGAATCACCTCTCCAGTATCGACTAATCTTTGACAGATGTTGTGCTATCCATATTACTCTCCCTGCTCCTGCCTTCTTTGATCATCAGGCAAAAGGAAGATATGTTATTACAAGAGAGGAGGCAGATGAGTACGAGAGGAGAGCGGAGGCTTCTCGTCGCCATGCTGCAGCTCAGGAGGCGATATCCGCTGCATCTCAGTACGACCCCAGCTATTATTATGGATATCCGCCAGGCCAGCCGTGGCCATAGACCAAATTAGGCCAAAAGCCTAAGCTTGGGGGAGTACGTATTTCCCACCGACATTACATTTATGTTCACACACTCATTGCTAGATGTCGGTGCTCATACTTTTTCATTGTATCATCCATGCTAGTTTACTTTCTTTTTATGCTTTATTTTTGTGTGTTTAATAAACCTTAAGAAAAAACCAAAAAAATAATAGTTGTAGCTTCTAATTAGTTTACTTCCAATTCTTGTAGTAGTAATTAAAAAGAAAACCCAAAAAGATTTCATGTTCTTCTTCTACTTGTTGGGAGCTCTCCCGTGTAAATAGTTTTATTTCTTTTCTTTTCTTTGGGGGTCGATAGGAGAAGACCATAATTAAATTGTTGAAGTGGCTCTTATATGCATTATTGTTGATCTGACAAAAGAGCCCATATTGCCTTGTCTTCTCCTATTTATTGAATGCTTGCAGATTCTAGCTTAGTCCAATGCACGTGCACTATTATTATTATTCACATCGTTTGGTCGTGCAAGTGAAAGGCAATTATGATGGTATATGATGGACTGACTGAGATGAGAAAAACTGGTACGAACTCGACCTCTTTTGTTTTTGTAAATATGATTAGTTCATCGTTCTTGATTCAGCCTATTATGAATAAACATGTTTGCAATGACAACTAGAGATCATAGTTTCTTGTGCCATGCTTGATTAGCTATGAGTTATAATGGTTTACCTTGCGTGCCAACATGCTATTAAAATGGCTGTGATGTGGTATGATAGGGTGGTATCCTCCTCTCAATGATTTAAGTGACTTGACTTGGCGCATGTTCACGCATGTAGTTGAAACAAAATCAACATAGCCTTCAAAATATTTATGTTCATGGTGGATTATATCCTACTCATGCGTGCATTCGGTGTTGATTAATTTTAATGCATGTTCATGACTGTTGTCGCTCTTTAGCTGGTCGCTTCCCAGTCTTTTGCTAACCTTCACCTGTACTAAGCGGGAATACTGCGTGTGCATCCAACTCCATAAACCCCAAAGTTATTCCATATGAGTCCACCATACCTACCTATATACGGTATCTACCTGCTGTTTCAAGTAAATTTGTATGTACCAAACTCTAAACATTCAAATAAATATCCTGTTTTGTATGCTCGAATAGCTCGTGTATCAACTAGGGTTGTATGTATCTTCCATGTTAGGCGGGTTATTCTCAAGAGGAGTGGACTCCGCTCCTCACTCACGAGAAAGTGGATGGTCACCGGGATGCCCAGTCCCATGCTTTATGCAAACTAAATCAAAATAATTGCAAACAAAACTCTCCCTGGGACTCTTGTTAGTTGGAGGCACTCGTTGTTTCTAGCAAGCCATGGATTGATGCTTGTTGGTGGAAGGGGGGTATAAAATTTACCATTTTGTTTGGGAACCGCCTATAATGTGTGTAGCATGGAAGATATTGCCATCTCTTGGTTGTTTTATGTTGACAATGACAGTATACCGCTCAAAATATTATTCACCTCTATTTCAAAACCGAGCTCTGGAACCTCTATAAATCCCTGCTTCCCTCTGCGAAGGGCCTATCTATTTACTTTTATGCTGAGTCATCATCCTCTTATTAAAAAGCACCTGTTGAAGAGCACCGCTGTCATTTGCATTCATTATTGTTAGTTTACATTGAGTATGACTTGACTGGATCTCTCTTACCATGAATTACAACGTCTAGTCAGTCCTTGGTCTTTAAAGGTGCTCTGCATTTATATTTTGCGGTCTCAGAAAGGGCTAGCAAGATACCATCTTGTTATATCATATTATGATTGTTTTGAGAAAGTGTTGTCATCCGAGATTTATTATTATTGCTCGCTAGTTGATTATGCTATTGATATGAGTAAACTTGAGACCTAAGCGTTATTGCGAATGTGGTTAGTTATAATGTTTGCTGAAAACTTGAATGCTAGCTTTACATATTTACAACAACAAGAGCAAATAGAGTTTGTAAAAGTTTTTCTTTATCACTTTCAGTTTGTCAACTGAATTGCTTGAGGACAGCCAAAGGTTTAAGCATGGGGGGGGGGGGTGATACGTCTCCGTCGTATCTACTTTTCCAAACACTTTTGCCCTTATTTTGGACTCTAACTTGCATGATTTGAATGGAACTAATCCGAACTGACGCTGTTTTCAGCAGAATTACCATGGTGTTATTTATGTGCAGAAACAAACGTTCTCGGAATGACCTGAAACTTCACGGAGCAAATTTTTGGAAAATATAAAAAATACCTGCAAAAGATGAAGGCCAGGGGGCCCACCACCTGTCCACAAGGGTGGGGGCGCGCCCCCCTACCTCGTGGGCCCCCTGGAGCTCCTCCGACTCCAACTCCAACTCTATATATTGTGTTTCGGGGAGAAAAATCAGAGAGAAGAATTCATCGCGTTTTACGATACGGAGCCGCCGCCAAGCCCTAAAACCTCTCGGGAGGGCTGATCTGGAGTCCGTTCGGGGCTTCGGAGAGGGGAATCCGTCGCCATCGTCATCATCAAGCATCCTCCATCACCAATTTCATGATGTTCACCGCCATGCGTGAGTAATTCCATCGTAGGCTTACTGGACGGTGATGGGTTGGATGAGATCTATCATGTAACTGAGTTAGTTTTGTTAGGGTTTGATCCCTAGTATCCACTATGTTCTGAGATTGATGTTGCTATGACTTTGCTATGCTTAATGCTTGTCACTAGGGCCCGAGTGCCATGATTTCAGATCTCAACCTATTATGTTTTCATCAATATATGAGAGTTCTTGATCCTATCTTGCAAGTCTATAGTCACCTATTATGTGTTATGATCCGTGAACCCCGAAGTGACAATAATCGGGATACTTACCGGTGATGACCGTAGTTTGAGGAGTTCATGTATTCACTATGTGTTAATGCTTTGTTCCGGTACTCTATTAAAAGGAGGCCTTAATGTCCCTTAGTTTCCATAAGGACACCGCTGCCACGGGAGGGTAGGACAAAAGATGGCATGCAAGTTCTTTTCCATAAGCACGTATGACTATATTCGGAATACATTCCTACATTACATTGATGAACTGGAGCTAGTTCTGTGTCACCCTAGGTTATGACTGTTACATGATGAACCGCATCCGGTATAATTCTCCATCACTGATCCATTGCCTACGAGCTTTCCATATATTGTTCTTCGCTTATTTACTTTCCCGTTGTTATTGCTATCATCACTACAAAATACCAAAAACATTACTTTTACTAGTGTTACCTTTTGCTACCGTTACCAATACTATCATATTACTTTGCTACTAAATACTTTGCTGCAGATACTAAGTTTCCAGGTGTGGTTGAATTGAAAACTCAGCTGCTAATACTTGAGAATATTCTTTGGATCCCCTTGTGTCGAATCAATAAATTTGGGTTGAATACTTTACCCTCGAAAACTGCTGCGATCCCCTATACTTGTGGGTTATCTGGTACCGGCACTTTAAGCTTGGTTGGAGGAGCGAACCTTCATGTAGAATCTAATATAGCAAAAACTACACCACGCACACCAAATCATGCAAGACCAAGCCAACAAGAAGTGTTGCTTTAGGCAATTCCAAGTCGGCAATGAAGTATTTCTCAAGCTACAGCCGTACCTGCTGTTGAACGTGACATATATGTATTTTCATACAATTAATCTTTCTATGATCTCCAGCCATGTATAGTTGACTTTTAGAGATATGGTAGGATTAGTTGGCTTGTCACGCAAGACATATCGTGTATATATTGTGACCAACTCCGAGGAATACAATTGAGTTGCATCCCATATATTTTCTACATGGTGGTTTTCATTGTGATCTCCCCCGCTTCCGTCCCACGCAGCCGCCGCCCCTCCCTGTAGCCGCCGATGCCCCCTCCCAAACACTAACACCGCCTCCGCTACTCCCTCTGTAGCCTCCACTGCCTCCTCCCAGACCCTACACCACCGCCACTACTCCCTCCCGTAGTCGCCGCTGCCCCCCCCCAA
>NC_041390.1:223335029-223449657 GCF_002162155.2 Triticum dicoccoides | reverse complement strand
CTGCTACTCCCTCCCGTAGCCGCCGCCTCCCCCCAAACACTACACCGCCGCCGCTACTCCCTCCCGTAGCCGCCGCTTCCCCTCCCCTACCCTCAGCCACCATCTTCTCCCTATCCACCACCAAAACCCTAACACCACTGCTACCCCACCTCCCTCTCACCGCCACCATGTCCCACTCCATGGTCAATCTGTCTGATGCCGGCTCCTTCGCTGGCGCCATGTTCACCTCTGACCGCCTCAACGAGCTTGACATCAAAGATCACGTGCCCTTAGTCCTGGACCTCGACTCGCCATCCTACAACGCATGGTGCACCTACTTCACGCTCTTGTTCTGCTCCTACCGTCTCATCGAGCACGTTGACGGGAGTGTCGACTTCCGCAACATGAAGGATGACGATGAGTGGCTTATTGTACATGCTTGCATCATCAAGTGGCTCTTCCTCACCATCTCACGGGGTCTCTTCGACATGGTGAACTCCCGTGACCCATCGGCGTACGCCATGTGGACACGGTTGTGCGACCTCTTCCTCGACAATCAACTCCAACGCCGTGTTTTCCTCCAAGGGGAGTTCTTCACGCTACAGCAAAATGATCTCTCGATCGGTGAGTACTGCACGCGGCTGAAGGTCCTCGCTAACGTGCTGCACGACCTCGGCATGACCATCGACGACTCCGTTCTCCTCACATACCTCCTCCGGGGCCTCCACCCCGACCTCGGCCAGTCAGCCACCAACCTCTCCCTCGACACACTGACGTACACCAAGGCCGTCACGTATCTTCATATGGAGGAGAAGCGCCTTCGCCACTCTGCTCGGCAGGCGACCCACACCGCTCCCCACGTTGGCCTTGCCGCCGGCCACGGCGCGTCTCCAACCTACCCACGCCCTCCCCCTCTTGTGGTCGCAAGTAGAAGGGTCGCATGGGTCAGCCCCGCAACTCCAACACGGCGCCGCGCCCTCCTGCGAACCTCGCGACAGTCCCTACTCCACACTGGCTGTCGGGGTATAACCCCTGGATGGGCATTGTGTGATAACCCACAAGTTTAGGGGATTGCAACAAGGGTAGAGTATTCAACCCAAATTTATAGATTCGACACAGGGGGAGGCAAAGAATATTTGAAGCTATTAGCAGTTGAGTTGTCAATTCAACCACACCTAGAGATTAATTATCTGCAGCAAGTAATCCGTAGTAAAGTAATATGATAGTTTTGATAATAGTAGCAGCAGCAATGGTAACGGTAATAGTGATAGCAGTAATTTGGGAGCAAGTGTGACCGTGATGATAGCAGTAGTATATTACCAAAAACAATATTGGATAAATTCGTAGGCATTGGATCGGTGACTTGTTGGGTCAGTCTGGGGTTAGTTTTATTCAAATCATGCAAATTAGAGTTCAAAACAAGAGGAACATCGTTAGGAAAAGTAGATACGTTGGAGACGTATCAACTGCCCCAATCTTAAACCTTTGCTTGTCCTCAAGCAATTCAGTTGATAAACTGAAAGTGAAAAAGAAAAACTTTTACGAACTCTTTTGCTCTTGTTTGCATAAATAAGCTTAAATAGCTCCCAGGTTTTCAACCAACATTATAACCAACCATGCCGACAATAACTTTTAAAGATCATATTAACTCATATCAATGACATAATCAGCTAGCAATAATAAGATATCTCAAACGGCAACACATTGTCAAAACAACCATGATATAATATGACAATAGTGGTATCTCGCTAGCCCTTTCTGTGACCGCAAAACATAAAGGCAGAGCACCTCCAAAGTCCAAGCAGCGACTAAACATTGTAATTCATGGTAGAAAAGATCCTGCCATGATGCACTCAATATTAGCTACACACAATGCATAAGTCATGACAGCTGTGCTCTCAGGTTCTGGCGCTTGTTTTAGAAGGCGATGACACAACATAAAAGTAAATAGATAGTCCCTTCACAGAGGGAAGCAATGATTTGGAGTGGTGCCAGAGCTCAAGTTTTTAAAACAGAGGTAAATGATATTTTGAGACATGCACCCTTCTCATTTACTTCACGACCATCAGTTATCAATATCTCCCATGCTAAACAAGCTAGTGGCGGTTCCCAAGCACTAAAAAGTAAAGATTTTGACTCCATTGGGAGTTTTTGTTTGACTATTTGAGAGATTAACTATTTTTGTGTTTGCAGTTTGGGACTGGGCATCCCTATTACCGCCCTTTTCTCGTGCGATGGCGAGTGAATAAACAATCGATCTGAGAATAACCTGTTTAGCATGGAAGATACCGACCACCTCCTGTCGTTCCATGAACGATTCAGGCACACAAAAAGGATATTTTTTAGAAGTTTTTAGAGGTGGCACATGCAAATTTACTTAGGACGGCAGGGTAATACCCTAAATTGGTAGGTATGGTGGACTCATCTGGAGTAACTTTGGGTTCAAGGTTTTTAATGTACAAACAGAATTCCCACTTAGTACAGGCGAGGGCTAGCAATTAGATTGAGAAGTGGCCAGCTAGAGAGCAACAACGATCATGATCATGCATTATGCATAAGTAACATCTGACACTAGCATGAGTAGGATATGATTACCATGAACATAAATATCGTAGAGGCTATGTTGGTTTTGATTCAACTACATGAATGAACATGTGTCAAGTCAAGCCACTCGAACATTCAGAGGAGGATACCATATCATCATACTACATCACAATCATTTTAACGCAATGTTGATATCCAAGATAAATCATTATTCGCTCCCAGCTACTTATGCATGGCATGAGAAACTATAATCTCTAATTTGTAACATCCCGATTCTCGGAATGTTTAAGATTTTTTTCCCAAAAAGTAGGGCCAGAAAATTTTGTTCGCTTTATTTGGTTAATAGAAGCTAAAATTGAGTTTTCATAAATCGGAAAATTTAATTTGATTAAATACCAACATAAATTACATTTGAGTTTTGTTCTTTCCTTTTAGTTGGATTTGTTTTTGTCGCCTGCAACATATAAGTTTATGTGCCTATGCTTTTTATTGGAATATTTTAGGAAGATTGTTTGATCTTTATTTGAGCATTTATTCATTTTCTGGACATCCCTCAGAAGAAAATTCATTTCTTCACCTTCACTCAAAATCTGAGCTAAATTCTCTAGCATAAACATCTCTCTCTCTCTCTTCCTGGGAGCAACCCACATTTTTTTCTTTCTTTCCACCAAACCACAAACTGCATGGGCCTTTCACATCATTTTTTTTACCACTCTTGTTTTTCCGTCATCCGTTCCTTCTCCTAATGGGCTAACCGAGCTGGCCCATGTCTTCCTCACGGGCGAGCGCCTCTGCTCTCCCTCTTCTCTGTACGTTACAAGAGAGAAACCTACATTCAAGGAAACCCCTCCACTTATTCCCTTTAATCCACTTATTCCCTTTAATTGCTACAGTTTCCAAAAGTGAAGGCATAAGTATGTGCGCCTCCACCTCCAACCCCGAACTCTTCTTCTCCTCGTTCACTCACACCTACACCATTACAGAGAGAAAAATGTACAGTCATGAACGAAGCCTCTCCTCTATTTCCTCAACCCTCAATCCTTTGAAGTTCTGAATATATGTAGTTGTGTGCGTTGATCTCCTCTGTCAATCCATTGACTTCTCCTGCGATTTACGTTTCTCATTCTCCCAAGAATTCCTCCAAAAGAAACGGTGTTCCATATACGTCGGTCCACGATCCCTATGAAGGAGGTCATCCCCATCCACGCCCTTGCACCAGAAGATTGCCCTCCATGCTGTGAACCCATTCAGAGAAGAAGGAGCATGATCCAACGACCACACGTGCAGAATTTTGCATCTCCTTCAACCCCGTTCGTCGAGGTCGTCGCACTGTTTCATCAAACTACGTGAGCCTCTACCAAATTCCTTCTGCACGTGACTTGCCGTCATCTAGTGTATCCCGTAGACATTATTATTCAACCTATCTCTGTCGTTGCTCACGGCGATGCATGAACGAATGCCACCGACATGTCCGCGTACATTTTAATTTCTCGGATGATCTTGTGTTCAACACATGATTTATTTCTTCTGCTCGTAGTAACCCTGTAGTGTAGTTATATTACTTCGCCGGTCAATTGATTTTTATTATAGGTTTTATCTAGTCGTTCTTGTTAACTGAAACAATGGATTTTGATATAGTTTTGTATGGTTTCTCGTAGAATTATGATGTGCCTCTGTAACGGTGCTTGTGAATTATTACCGTGTGTAGGAATTGATGGTTATCATTTTCCATCGAGTAGGTTTTGATTTGTGTTAAGTTTATTTGGATAAGTGCGTATGTGAATGTTTTGTTGCAGTGTAAATCATGTAGGGAGTGTTTAAATTTTAGTTTTCCCATGTCTATGGCATGCCTAGGAGCATGCTCTAATCGTTAATATGATTCTAGGATTATTGTAGAAATTCCAAGAATTAGTTTTGGGCTTATTAAATAGTGATGCATGATATTTGGTTTGATAGTTTTGTACTATTGGTAGACGCATTATATGCATGTGTACGTATTTGAATAAGAATTTCCATACGTAGAAATCTTCATGTTTAATCTAAGATTGGTTTGATGTCTTTGTGTATATAATACTTGTTGCTTGCATTATTGATTTGTGTCTAGCTTATGATTATATTTGCACTGTTATAGGAATGTTTATAACATGTGGTAGTATGGGATCTATCTGCACTATTTTTTTTGATGCATAGTTTTATGGTTTGATTCTTGTTGTTTCCTTTACGTTTGTCTAGCACAAAGATGTCCTAGTCATGTCTTATGTATTCATCTACATCCATGTATATATTGAAACCATGTCATGCTTTTGATAGTTGTTTGTCAATTTATTATTGTGAGCTAGTTCTTTACATTAGCGGTCATGAATTGGTATGTTAACTAACATAGTAATGTTTGCGGCAAATTGCTTGTTGTAGGCCTATTATTAAGATTTAGATTATGTGTCACACCATGGTTCAAGCTCACTTTCTTACTTCCCTAAGTTGTGTGACATGGCATGCTTTGTGTGATATTTAGTAGCAACATTTGAGTAGTTGTACCATATCGTGGAGATGTTTGTTATGCAAGATCACATGATTGGTTGCTTTATCTCATGCTTTATATTTGCATTTCTAGATATAACTTATTATTGTGCAAAAAAATTAGCTTATTACTTCTCGGTATTAACCTATGTGTTTTATTTACCTAGAACAATACATGTATATCTTTAGTCGCTTGCATAGTTAAACGCATGTTTTATTGAATGTTCACCCCGTGTCTAGCACATTGATATGTTCATGCATATGGTTAACATTTAATTGTTGGTAGATCTATGTTAGTAGTTTATTAATCTTATATTATTTTAACAAATAGTATTCATTCTTGCTTGTTCAATATCATGTCATGATATTGTGATTGCATAGGGTGTGTGCGTACCAGTTTATGCCATAGATCTTTCCTAGTTGTTTATGTTATGTCCTTACATGTGTAAGTTGTACTAGATAGAAATGCATGCCATCATGTTATCGATGCTAGTATAATACATGTTCATTGGTTGATGCCATGATCTAGTATTACATGTCTACATGCTCATTTTGCCTGCTCGATGTGCTTATATTTATAACTAGCATGATAGCATTGTGTGATAATGCCATGCTTCCATGTTCTTACATACCATAACTAGTGTGTAGGGTGGTGTGCTACTACCCTGCTTGATTGTCATGTTAGTGGATATCAACTAAGTAATCTTATTATTGTGAGTTGTATTCTATTGGTAGCATATTTTGGCATCTCATGTGATGATCATCCATGCTTAGCATTATATCTAGTTGTTGCATTGTTGTATGCCTAGACATATTTCATGCAAGTAATCTTTCATGTATAATGATGTTGCGTGTGTTATAGTTGCCTAGTTTAGATCTTCCTTATAGATGATTACCTTGTCACATGCTAGTACTATCAGTGTTCTATACATGTTGCAATAGTTCATCTCATGCCTGGGGTAGTTATTTTCCATGTTAGTAGAGTTGTGGTTTGATCATATGCCTAGAGTATATAATTTGATGTGATGGTTAACTTGTTTTGGCATATGTTTGGTTTGTGATATTGGATCGATATCATTCAGTATTGCCTAAGGACCAAACTAAGATCCAACTCTAGTCATGTTTGTTGTATGTGTTTAATTGTTTAACTAGTATGTTTTATAATGTTGGTTTGTTTGTCTTATGGATCAGTTGCTTTTGAATTAATATATGGTTGATGTATATGTTTGCCTGCTATTGACCATTGTAAATATTTAGATACTATCTTGATATTTATTTCTAGTTAACTCTTACCTCACCATGCCATGTTGTGATTGTGTAGTTAAAATGCATACGTTGGTTCCATTCCATGTGTGTTGTCGCCATTGTGTTGGTTATATGGTAGTTTCAAGCCTTCCTTAGCCTTGTCAACCTAACTCTGCTCCTTTATTGAATCATATCTCTTACCGTCCTATCGTGCTACCTCATTTCAGAATCTCCACACTAGTAGAAAAAGGGTCAAACGTGAAGCACATTAGTGCCGGTTTGTATTTGAGCCGGTACTAATGGTACCATTAGTGCCGGTTCGAACAGATTTGCATTAATGACGGTTCGTGTTGAACCTTTAGTACCGGTTCGTGGCACGAACTGGCACTAAAGGGGTGGTGGCAGGCTGGCGTCAGGCCGGGGCCCCACGATCACCTTTAGTACCGGTTCGTGGCATGAACCGGTACTAAAGGTCTAACCTTTAGTACCGGTTCGTGCCACGAACCGGTACTAAAGGGGTCTAACCTATAGTACCGGTTCGTGCCACGAACCGGTACTAAAGGTCCCATTTTCAAACTCTACCCCCTAGTGGATCGCCTTTTCAGTTTAAAAAAAATAAAAGAAAATAATGGAAATGTCAAAAAAATAAAAGAAAATAAGTTTCTCATGTGATATGTGGTCTAGTTGTTGGGAAAATTTGCAAATGTGAATTTTGACTTTATTTGCAAAATCTCTCTGAAATTTGTAAAAATGGGCATAACTTTTGCATACTAACTCAGATGAAAAAGTTTTTTATATGAAAAATCACCTACTTGAAAAGTTACATCCGAATTTAACTGGGGAAACCCCGTTAAACATTTGCAAAATCCTCAAAAACCTAATAGAAAAAAAGTTACGGGGCTTTTAAGATCTAGAGTGGAAAAAATTGAAAAATATTCAAACAGTGGGCAAACTGTGGTCAAACAATGGTCAAACTAATTATTCTAGAATATTAGTGTTACTAAATAATTATTTTAGTTATTTCAATGTTGGTCAAATCTGGTCAAACTGTGGTCAAAATGTGGTCAAACAATGGTCAAACTAATTATTCAAGAAATATTAGTGTTACTAAATAATTATTGTTTTTAAAACAATAGTTTCAAACTCAAACAGTGAAATGTGTCACTTCATGCTCAAGCAAAATTCCTGAAAGTTAATAGGATTGACATCTTACTATTGTCAGGAAAACAACAAGTGCAGACTCGGAAACGAAGGAGAATAGAACCCGGAAGTTAAGCGTGCTCGGGCTGGAGTAGTGAGAGGGATGGGTGACCGGTCGGGAAGTTAGATGATTTGGAATGAGTGATCCACACTTGAGCAGTTAAGGGAGGTGATTAGAGACTAAATCAACAAATAATTCAGAAAAATTAAAAATAAAAAAAATCAATTTTTTTCCAAAATTTTCAAAAAAAATTCAAAAAAAACCTTTAGTACCGGTTGGTAACACCAACCGGTACTAAAGGTCCCCCGTACCAGGGCGCGAGCTCATGCCACGTGGTGGCACTTTAGCGCCGGTTTGTGCCGAACCGGTACTAAAGGGGGGGGGGGCTTTAGTGCCGAAATGTTAGTGCCGGTTCCATAACCGGCACTAAAGGCCCTTACAAACCGGTACTAATGGTCCGTTTTCTACTAGTGCCACGTGACCAATGTCTTGTTATCCATCTGTTCTTCATTTGTTTTGGATGTTATTTGGATCTACTTTTGTGTTGGTATTTATTTGTTTTCATTTGCGATCGTTACGATGAGTAGGGTGTGACGATGTTGGACATGGACACAACTAGTTACCGAAGGACTCAACAACGAAGGCATGCCTCCTTCTTTGATCATACTTATCCTATGTTTTACAAAATTGCATTGTGTTTTATGGTTACTATATGCACGCTATTTTAATTCTTGTACCTAGCGTGTCGATTGAAACATTACCTTGATCTGCTTGTTGCCTATTCACTTGACACCTGAGTATAATTATAGTATTCCAGTAGAGTAGAAATGCTTAGCCATCCTTATATCATATAGGTCCATTGTTGAATGATCTTTCGATCATTGACACTTGAAACTTGTTGTTGAGCTCGCTGAGCTACGCTGGTTGGCCCTTGTTGACCTTCTCTATCCTCTTCTACTCTGGGTGAAACTTACCATCTGAATATTGGCGCGGGCGACAGCTGAATCAAGGATTGAAGGAGCGATTAGCTGCCCATCATAAGCTGGAGGGAGGAATCAGTTGTCTGTGCCGCATGAGGCCTAATAAGTCTTGGATTTGAAGATTGTGATAACAGTACAGCCATGTGCTATATGGTCACTTGTTTGGTTAATTAGTTAGTTCACTCTTATTGTCGTCATCGCCTTACCACAGATGGGATAGCTGCCTTACCACTGATCCCACTGCTGAGGCTCCTCCTCTGCCTCTACAGCAGCCTGAGCATTTCGGTAGGCAATGATGTCCGCAGGCATGGTCCTATATCCGCCCTTGGCAACAAAATAAAAAAAGCAGGAGCAGGCAATGGAATAATACCACGAGTTCCAATGCTAAAAACCAGGTTATAAGGAATAGGAATGTTAGGAGATTTATCATCAGTTAAATGGTGGTGATCCATGGCAGCACGGTCTAGGTAAACCTTGGTCAGAGGGTAATCATGAGGGCGTATCTCAACCTCGAAGTGAGCCGCCAAACGAGTAGCATAAATCCCACCATGAATTTTACCCTTGGATTTATTAAGGTGGAGGCGACGAGCCACAATAGCTCGCAAGCTATAAGTGTTGTCTCCCTCTAATGCACGACGCAAAACAGGAAGGTCTGGTGAGCTGAGCGCACCCACCTTCTCCCTAGCAAGCAAGCATTTTACAATGAAAAGAGCAAAGTAATGAACTGCGGGATAGCTGACATCCCTCTCTCATCTCCCACTATCAAAGTGCGATAAAAGGCCATCAGAAGGGATCATGCATATGTTACAAAATTCAGTAAGTGGTATCTGATGGTTTTCAGCATATAAATCAAAACTCACTTCAGGAGGATTATTCCTAGGCAGGAAAGTAAAGCTTTGAACAAAGATGTTTGTGAGGATTTGGCGAGTAAGTGGTATCTGATGGTTTTCAGCAGATAAATCAAAACACACTTTAGGAGGATTATTCCTACGCAGGAAAGTAAAGCTTCGAACAAAGATGTTTGTGAGGATTTGGTGCTGTTCACACTCATCTGCGATGAAGTTGGTGAGGCCGGCATTAGCAGCATATTGCGTGAACTCCTGAAGGATTCCAGCCTCTTCCAGGAACGGGGTGTGCGGCCATTCACACGACCGTACTTCCGCCAACCTCCAAGGATGAAGATCACTATCAGATGACACCCCAATAACACCCTTGGAGTTCTTCTTAGAGCCAAACTTCCTAAAGATATTCATGGTTTTCCTATGAACGCAATTTTGAAATTTATTAACCCACAACATTTTCTCAACAAAACTTCCCAAAAATGATACCAACTACTCATAGGGGTACATAAAGGCCATAGCAAGCATTCAAACTACTTAGAACACTAAGAATTCAACATGCAAGCTCATCTACCGCAGCACCAAGAGTAGCTAATTATTCAAAATATAAACCACTAAAACAAAAACTAATTGGACAAACAGTGGAGTCATATACCAGGCAACAATCCCTCGAAACAATTTCAGAAATGGAGCTTCGAGCAAAGAGATCGAAATCCGCGGGTTTGAGAGCAAGAACACGGGAGAGAGAGCAATGGAGATTTTTTTTCTGGAGGTAGGTGATGATTTGGTGTAAAGAAATAAGTGAGGGGGCCCACATGGGGACCACAACCCACCAGGGTGCGCCTGGGGGTCCTGGCGCGCCCAGGTGGGTTGTGCCCACCTGGTGCACCTCCTTGTGATGTTATTTGCAACAAAAATTCAGAAAAATTCAGAAAAAATCGTATTAAAGTTTCATGGCATTCTGAATTTTTTTATTTTTGGGTCATTTTTTATTGCACAGGAAAATCAGAAAACGGAAAAAACATGGCATTTTATTTTATTCAACTAATAAAAACAGAAAACCAAAAGTAGGGACAGAAGGTAGTGCTTACTAAATTCATCAACTTCATACCGCTCAAAATGATCCATTAATAAGGTTGATCAAGTCTTATTAACAACCACTTTCGATTAGCATGAAACCAAAGAACTTTCGTAAATCACTAAGTTACCTCAATGGGGATATGAATGTCCCCAATAATAAGCATTTCATATTTATTTTTGACAGTAGGTAGAGGTATTTGAAAACTTCCAATAGTGATTGTCAGAGATTTTTCAATAACATTAATACCATTCACTTGGAATTGTTTTTTCGGAAAGTGCACCGTACGCTCATTACCATTAATATGAAAAGTGACCTTGCTTTTATTGCAATCAATAACAGCCCATGCAATATTCAAGAAGGGTATACCAAGGATAATCGACATGTTGTCGTCCTCGGGCATCTCAAGTATAACAAAGTCAGTCAAAATAGTAACATTAGCAACAACAACGGGCACATCCTCACAGATACCGATAGGTATGGCAGTTGATCTGTCAACCATTTGTGAAGATATTTCAGTAGGTGTGAGTTTATTCAAATCAAGTCTTTTATATAAAGAGAAAGGTATAACACTAACACGAGCTCCTAAATCACACAAAGCAGTTTTCACATAATTCTTTTTGATGGAGCAAGGTATAGTTGGTATTCCTGGATCTCCATTTTTTTAGGTACTCCTTCCTTAAAAGTATAATTAACAAGCATAGTGGAGATTTCATCTTCTGGTATTTTTCTCTTATTAGTGATGATGTCTTTCATATACTTTGCATAAGGAGGCGTTTTTAAGATATCAGTCAAGCAAGTACGCAAAAAGACTGGCCTCAGCATTTCAACAAAGCATTCAAATTCTTCATCATCATTCTTTTTAGTTGACTTAGGTCGAAAAGGCATAGGTTTTTGAACCCATGGTTCTCTTTCTTTACCGTGTTTTCTAGCGATGAAGTCTCTTTGTCATACCTTTTATTCTTAGGTTGTGGGTTATCAAGATCAACAGGTGGTTCTATCTCAACATCATTGTCTAGTTCTTTATTATTTGGTTGAGTGTCTTCATGAACCTCGTCATTATCTTTTTGATTATTACTAGGTGAGTGTTCATTACCAGATTGAGTTTCAGCATCTGAGATAGAAGTTTCATTATCATTATCAGGAGGTTTCTCTATTTCAGGTTCACTAGGAGCATGCAAAGTCCTATCATTTTTCTTTTTCTTTTTCTTTTTAGAAGAACTAGGTGCACTAGTGTTAGATCTTTATGAATCTTGTTCAATTCTTTTTGGGTGTCCCTCGGGATAAAGTGGTTCCTGAGTCATTTTACCTCCTCTAGTTGCAACTCTAACAACAAAGTCATGCATATTATTATTCATTTCATCAAGCAATTCTCTTTGTGATTTAGCAACTTGTTCTAACTGAGTTTGAACCGTAGAAGCATGCTTTCCAACACCTCTAACATCATTTGATATTCTAAATAACAAGTCACTCAAACAAGCAATCATAACATAATTGTATTTTAATTGTTTCATAACATTTGCACTGAAGTGATCTTGTTTTCTAATATAATTTTAAAAATCATAAAGGCATTGGCTAGGATGCATATTGTGAGGATTGTCATTATCATTCAATTTCATAAGAGAATTTACCTCTACCACCTTAGGCAGTGGTGGTGTATTAAGCCCATGTATTTTTTTCAATAGAAGGTAAAATTTTAACATCCTCAGCTTTAATACCTTTTTCCTTCGTAGATTTCTTTGCCTCTTGCATATCTTCAGGACTGAGATATAATATACCCCTCTTCTTTGGATGGGTTTAGCCGGTGGTTCAGGAAGAGTCCAATCATCATAATTTTTTCAATATGTTATTCAATAATTCTTCAGCTTGTCCAACGGTTAGTTCCTGGAAAACACAACCAGCACAACTATCTAGGAAGTCCCTAGAAGCATCGGTTAGTCCATTATAGAAGATATCAAGTATTTCATTTTTCTTAAGAGAATGATCAGGCAAAGCATTAAGTAACTGGCAAAGCCTCCCCCAAGCTTGTGGGAGACTCTCTTCTTCTATTTGAACAAATTTCAATCTTTCCTGCAAGGTAGCTTGTTTCTTATGAGCAGGGAAATATTTTTCAGAGAAGTAATAAATCATATCCTGGGGATTACGCACACAACCAGGAGCAATAGTATTGTACCAAGCTTTAGCATCACCCTTTAATGAGAAAGGAAATAATTTGAGAATAAAGTAATAGTGAGTTTTCTCATCATGAGTAAAAAGGGTGGCTATGTCATTCAACTTAGTAAGATGTGCCACAACAATTTCAGTTTCATAACCATGGAAAGGATCAGATTCAACGAAAGTAATTAACTCTAGGTCGACAGAGAATTCATAATCCTTATAATCAATAAAGATAGGTGAAGTAGCAAACTTAGGATCACATTACATTCTAGCATTCAGAGATTTTTCTTTATACTTGCATAATAATTTTTCTAGATCATCTCTATCTCTGCAAGCAAGAATATCTCTAGTTGTCTCCTCACTCATAACATAACCTTCTGGTACCTTAGGAAATTCATATCTAGGAGGGCTAGTTCTAGTAGGTGTTTCAGGAGTTTTAGTTTCAAGCTCATCATCAGATTCAACAACATCATGTTGTATAACTCTAGCAATTTGTTTATCAAGAAAGTCACCAAGTGGCACATCATCATTAAGCAAGGTACTAGCATCATCATAAGCATTATACAGAGCAGAGGTAGCATCATCAATAACTTGCGACATATCAGAATTAATAGCATGTGGTGTTGTTGCAAGTTTACTTATAACAGAAGGTTAATCTAAAGCAGAACTGGATGGCAGTTCCTTACCTCCCCTCATCTTTGAGGGAAAAAACTTAGTCTTAGCATCCTTCAGATTCTTCATAGTGATAATATGATAATAATCCCAAGTGACTCAACAAATATAGCTATGCTTCCCGGCAATGGCACCAGAAAAAGGTCTTGATAACCCACAAGTATAGGGGGTCGCAACAGTTTTCGAGGGTAGAGTATTGAACCCAAATTTGTAGATTCGACACAAGGGGACCCAAAGAATATTTGAAGGTATTAGCAGCTGAGTTGTCAATTCAACCACACCTGGAGATTAATTATCTGCAGCAAGTAATCAGTAGCAAAGTAATATGATAGTTTTCATAATAGTACCAGTAGCAATGGTAACGGTAACAGTGATAGCAGTAATTTGGTAGAAAGTGTAATAGTGATGATAGCAGTAGTATCTTAGCAAAAACAATATAGGATAAATTCGTAGGCATTGGATCGGTGACTTGTTGGATGAGACAGTTATAACCTAGGGCGATACGGCACTAGCTCTAGTTCATCAATATAATGTAGGCATGTATTACGTAAATAGTCATACGTGCTTATGGAAAGAACTTGCATGACATCTTTTGTCCCACCCTCCCGTGGCAGCAGGGTCCTATTGGAGACTAAGGGATATTAAGGCCTCCTTTTAATAAAGAACCGGAACAAAGCATTAACACACGGTGAATACATGAACTCCTCAAACTACGGTCATCACCGGGAGTGGTCCCGACTATTGTCACTCCGGGGTTGCCGAATCATAACACGTAGTAGGTGACTATAACTTGCAAGATCAGGTATAGAACATGGATATAATGGTGATAACATAAACGGTTCAGATCTAAAATCATGGCACCCGGGCCCAAAGTGACAAGCATTAAGCATAGCAAAGTCATAGCAACATCAATCTAAGAACATAATGGATACTAGGGATCAAGCCCTAACAAAACTAACTCGATTACATGATGAATCTCATCTAACTCTTCACCGACCAACGAGCCTACGAAGGAATTACTCACTCCCGGTGGGGAGCATCATGGAATTGGCGATGGAGAAGGGTTGGTGATGACGAAGAATGAAGATCCCCCTCTCCGGAGCCCCAAACGGACTCCAGATCTGGCCTCCCATGAAGAACAGGAGGTGACGGCGGCTCCGTCTCGTGGATCGCGATAATTCTTTCTCCCTGGTTTTTCTAGAAAAATAGGTATTTATGGAGTTGGAATCAGGGTCTGCGGGGCCACCAGGTGGGGACAACGCACTGTTGGGTTCTACGATAGATTGCGTTGACTGCAAATTAAAATTTTCCTACGCGCAGAACAACCAGGAACATGCTATGGGAAATGGATCATAGTTCATTACCACTAGACGCGCAGTGCTGTTCAGCGAAACAAGAGTTGGTGCAGTGCGTCCGCCTGGATCGTCTCCTCCTCGTCCGATCTCCCTCGAATAGCCGGTCGCCGGATCCCACATACAAGTTCGCCGGAGCGGCGCAAGTGCACCGCCTCTAACGGTATCGGCGCGTGCAGGAGGAACACCGTGCGGCGAACTGCTAGGTCCGATCACACAGTCGGTGGCGAGTGGAGGTGTCTATTCACAACACATGCAAACCCTAGTGACAGCGCCGAAGTGATCAACCGCATGAGTGTGCCGCACCCCACTTTATATAGGCGTCTGTCGTGGGCTCAACACTTGGGCCTCGCACGGACCCTAAAGCCCATAAGTCTACTCAGCCAGAATCCAAACACAGCTCGGATCACATCCGACCAGTGTCCTTGGACCCGACCTCGTAGGTTCCTTCCCTTAAGCGCGCGACCCCTTAGGTTCAAGCTGGCTTGGTCGCAGTTCGGATCACCTCTGAACTGCACGGTTGATAGCGCCCTTAGCAAGGCATGCCGAACACCAAGCAGACTATGAAGCTGGTTAGGCAAACCTGTACATCATACTTCCATTCGTTCTACCACACGATATATGTTGTCGGGATCAAGGCGAGTCTATCATCCTTGTGCTAGCCCGACCTCTTTCTCGTTCCAATGTTGCCGACCACAAACTGGATTATCTCATAATCCATGTCGCGTGGCCATATTTATCTTGGTCAGATCACATGAGGGGCCCAGAGTATATCTCTCCTGATCGGAGGGGCGAATCCCATCTTGCTCGACCATGTCTCGCAGCATGGGTCTGGACAAGCCCGAAACCTAACTTTGTAACTACTCGGTCACGGAGTAGCGTTTGGTTGGCCCAAAGCAAGTCTGTCACCATCCCGAGTACATGCGCCGGCTCAGGTCTTAGGACATAGAACGTATGTTGTACTAGAGACTCACAGATGACATATCGTTGCGTCTCATAGTTGGGTCTGTCCCACTCGGACCTTATCTCGACTCAGATCCAACTACATCGAATCCGACCAAATCCTTCCAAGTCCATATTATCCGGTTAGCATCCAATGCTCCATGGCTAGTGAGACCAAGCCATCGACCATGTTATATGCTAGTCTAGTCGGCTGCGCGTGCACACAGCCCTTTCGACTAGGGACCTTTTAGAACAGTCCCACAAACAAGTCACATACTTGCTGATACCCATCATTGATAATGTCCAAGGACTATCTTTATTCATAAACACACAGGAAATATCATCATACATGATTTCCTCTAGGGCATATCTCCAATAGCCACCTGGGCGCGCCTGGTGAGAGGGGCGCGCCCTATGGGTTTTGCCCATCCAGGTGCCCCCCTTCGGTAGGTCTTGGCTCCAGAAATTCTCTTTTATTATATAAAAATTTCTCGCAAAGTTTCATTCCATTCCGAGAACCTTTATTTCTGCACAAAAACAACACCATGGTAGTTCTGCTGAAAACAGCATGAGACCGGGGTTAGTTTCGGTCAAATCATGCAAATTAGAGTCCAAAACAAGAGGAAAAGCATTAGGAAAAGTAGATACGTTGGATATGTATCATCGTGCATGCTTACTCCATGTCCGTCCCCCGCCCACTTCTAGGGGCATCCTTGGTGCATGGTCGACCTATCATCAGGCGCTGCTGACCGCGCCCTCCCTCGGTTTTGCGGCATATGGCAGCGCCACGGCCTAAAGTGGCCCTCCGGCCTACGGCACGTATGGCGGTACCCCCAGCAGTGTTTGGGACCTAACAGTCCTCTCCGCCCTTCACGCCGCACCCTCGCCGTAACTACAACGGAGGTGGCGATTGGTACATGGACACCGGCGCCGCCGCTCACATGGCTTCTAACCCCGGTATCCTCTCCCGTGCCTCCCCCTATCCTTTCAACTCTCGCATCATGGTTGGTGATGGCACCTCTCTTCCCATCACTCATCACGGTTCGTCCTCCCTTCCGTTTCCCTCTTCATCTTTAACGCTTAATAACATGCTTGTCTCACCGTCCTTAATCAAAAACCTATGTTCTGTTCGTACTCTTTACTCGTGAACATCTTCTCACTGTTGAGTTTGACGCTCTTTGTTTCTCTATCAAGGATGCTCGCTCCCGGAGGATTCTACACTGATGTGATTCCCCCGACAATCTCTACCCATGCGCTCCTACTATGAGTGGCGGTCCGATTTCTCTCCATGCCGATGTCTCGCTTTGGCACGCTCGACTTGGTCATCCTAGCACCGACGCTCTTCACAAAATTTTGAGCAATTTTTCCTTTTCGTGTAATGAATCAGTGGCTCATACTTGTCATGCTTGCCGTATCGGAAAACATGTTCGCTTGCCATTTTCTTCCTGTACATCAATTGCTACTTTTCCATTTGATGTTATTCATTGTGATGTTTGGACATCTCGAGTGCCGAGCAATTCGGGCTTATCATATTATCTTGTGATTTTATATGATTTTTCTCACTTCACTTGGACTTTTTCGTTACGCCGTAAATCCGAGGTCGCCTCCACCCTTCACTCCTTTTATGCTTACGTCAACACCCACTTTCATCTAACCATTGCTCACCTTCAAACAGATAACGAAAAGAATTTGATAACCTCGCCATTTGACATCTTCTATCTACCCATGGCACCATCTTTTGTGTCACATGTCCATATACATCCCAACAAAACGGTCGTGCCGAACGTGTCCTCTGCACCCTCAATGGGAGTGTATGTGCGCTGCTCTTCCATGCACACATGCCAGCATGGTTTTGGCCAGATGCCCTCGCTACCGCCACGCTTCTCCAAAACATCCGGCCTTGCAAACCACGATGGAGCTATACACCTCACCATCTCTTGTTCGTGTCTCCTCCATCCTATGATGATCTTCACGTCCTCGGTTGCTTCTGTTACCCTAACATTACCACCACCGCTCCGGACAAACTTGCGCCTCGGTCTCTCACTTGTGTCTTTCTTGGCTATCAACCCAACACCAAAGGCTTTCGATGTTACGACCCCGTCACTCATCGTGTGTTCGTCTCGCGGCACGTTTACTTGGATGAGGTTGTCTTCACTTTGAGCAGGTAACTTTGACAGCAGCCTCATCCTCGGAGACCCTTCCTCGTCGGTAGCATGGAGCCCTTGTGCTTCCTACGACGCGGCCGCATGCTCCTCAAGTGGCCCGTTCAGTTCCCTCCGCAGGACCTCCCTCGTCGGTTGTAGTGGAACCGGCCTCGACTCCGCTGGCTTAGGAAGAGCCGAACCCGTCTCCGTTGGCTTCGGCAAAAGCCTCTGCAACCGTGTCGGCCCCTTCATCACCTTCTACGGCCGAGCTCTCGGCCGTCTCCTCCGCCATGATGTCGCCCTCTGCAGCACCCCCGGCGGCCTCACCCGCGTCCACGACGGCTGCGGCCTCGCCCGCCAGCTCGCCGTCGCTCTCCGCAGTCTCACTCGTGGACCTGTCACGCCAGTTGCGGCCTCGCCCGATGGCTCGTCGTCGCTCTCCGCGGTCTCACCCCTGGACCAGTCTTCGCCACCCGCGGCCTTGCCCGTGATTTCGTCGCCGCCTTCTACGGCCTCACATGTGGCCTCAACCAGCGCCTCATCGCCTGCGGTCTCCTTCGCGACCCTGTCATGGTCGTCTTCCGCACCCGTGGCTGTGGCCCCGCCTCGACGACGGCCTCGACCCCCGCCTCCGCCGCCTCATCACTCTATGGTGACGTGTGCTAAAGATGGGATACATCAGCCGAACCCCTGCTACCACAACCTCAGTGTCATGGCCATCTCCCCAGTACTGCACTCGGTGCGCTCTTCATTGAGCCACCCGCACTGGTTCACGGCCATGTGCGCTGAGTATGATGCTCTTGTCACCAAAAGGACCTAGGCGTTGGTCCCTCGCCCTCCCAGTGCCAACATCATCACCGCCAAGTGGGTATTTCAGCATAAACTTCTTCTTGATGGCTCTCTGGACAGGTACAAGGCTCGTTGGGTCATTTGCAGATATGCACAACGTGCCGGTGTTGACTTCTCGGAGACTTTCTCCCCGGTTGTTAAACCCGCCACGATTCGTGTTGTTCTTCAACTTGCTGCATCTCGTCACTGGCATGTTCATCAACTTGACATCAACAACGCCTTCCTCTACAGTCATCTTAAGAGTGTGTTCTTTGTCAACAGCCAGCTGGTTTTGTTGATCCCACTCGGCCTGATGACGTCTGCCTGCTCTCACGGACTCTCTACGGCCTGAAATAGGCTCCTCGTGCGTGGTATCAACGCATTGTAGCATTCCTCTCTGCTCTCGGGTTTCGCAGCACCACCTCCGACACGTTGTTATTTGTGCTTCATCGAGCTAATCATGTTGGCATGCTTCTTCTGTATGTTGATGATATCATCATCACCGCCTCTCGCACAGATCTACTTCGCGACATCATTGGCCGCCTTGGTTCTGAGTTTCGGCTGAAGGACTTGGGTGTGTTGCACTTTTTCCTCGGCATTAATTGAAGGAAATATGCCCTAGAGGCAATAATAAAATTGTTATTTATATTTCCTTATATCATGATAAATGTTTATTATTCATGCTACAATTGTATTAACCGGAAACTTGATACATGTGTGGATACATAGACAAAATATAGTGTCCCTAGTAAGCCTCTACTAGACTAGCTCGTTAATCAAAGATGGTTAAGTTTCCTAACCATAGACATGTGTTGTCTTTTGATGAACGGGATCACATCATTAGGAGAAAGATGTGATGGACAAGACCCATCCATTAGCTTATCATAATGATCGTTAAGTTTTATTGCTATTGCTTTCTTCATGACTTATACATATTCCTTTGATGATAACCCACAAGTACAGGGGATCGCAACAGTTTTCGAGGGTAGAGTATTCAACCAAAATTTATTGATTCGACACAAGGGGAGCCAAAGAATATTCTCAAGTACTAGCAGCTGAGTTGTCAATTCAACCACACCTGGAAACTTAATATCTGCAGCGAAGTATTTAGCATCAAAGTAATATAATAGTAACGGTAATGGTGGCAAAGGTAACAGTATTTGTTTTGTCGTGATTGTAACAGTGGCAACAGAAAAGTAACTAAGCAAAGATCAATATATGAAAAGCTCGTAGGCAATGGATCAGTGATGGACAGTTATGTCGGATGTGATTCCTCATGCAACAGTTATAACAAAGGGTGACACAGAACTAGCTCCAGTTCATCAATGTAATGTAGGCATGTATTCCAAATATAGTCATATATGCTTATGGAAAAGAACTTGCATGGCATATTTTGTCCTACCCTCCCATGGCAGCGGGGTCCTATTGGAAACTAAGGGATATTAATGTCAGGACCCCGACTCAATGCCACATCGATCTAGCATGTAACACCTCATATCACTTTGCGGCCTCACGCACGGTATCCCCACGGGTGTTGCCTTACCTTTGCCCGGGACCGTTTGCGCCTTTTGGCACACATATATGACAGTGTCGCTAGCATCCATATGATAAGGAGCCCGGGCTGACATGGCTAGTCGTAAACCCAAAGTGGCACAAACTTACAGGGACAGGCATCCATGACCCAGCATCGAACGTGTCGGTCATCAGCAAGTGAATCCAGGCTGTAGCACTGGGCTAACAGGACTCCGGTGAACCGGGCTGTAGCAGGCTAACAGGACTCCGGTATTCATCGCGTGACATTTCCCCGAAGGGACAGACACAGGATCGAAGAAGGACACATGCCGGCCAGCCTAAGTGTTCCGGAGCAGTAGCAAGCTACCAGGGCTCAGTGGAAGCACTAGGAGACATTTCCCGGTAAGAGAGACTACTAAGGATAAACAACTAGATAGTCAGATCCCACACATAGCAATACACATTACACGTACGCATAACATGCAAGTATGTGTTGTACAACATGGCATCACAGCATAACTCAACAACTCATATTTATAAAGGCTCAGAAGAGCCATCATAGCATTTATTACAAACAGGGGTCACATGACCCAACATTCAGAGCAATCAAGCAACAAACGGAAGCATTACATGTCTGAGTACAGACATCTATAAATGAAAAAGGCTGAAAGCCTGACTATCTACAACGTCCGATCAAGATCGTAGCTGAGGTACAAGCTACTTGTCGAAGTCCATGAGAACACTAGTAAGACCAAAGTCTCCGCTGCAAAAACATAAATAAAGCAACATGAGTACAAAGGTACTCAGCAAGACTTACATCAGATCCTATCATACATGCATGTGTATCAAGGGGGTAATGTGGGGTTTAGTTGCAGCAAGCCAGCTTTGACTCTGTGGCTAACCTGTTCTACGACTACCAGAACTTCTTGAGGTGATATGGCGCACACGAGTCCACTAATCACCACACAATACACTACTATGGATTCATCCCCGTCTCCCTATGAGAAGGCCATCCATAGCACTCACACTTGTCTTGAGCTTTTTAGAGTATCCACTTCAAGTTGTCTATGTACCATGTAAGCATCCAAGAAGTCCATAACCGCGGACCCGGCTATTCGAATAGATCATGTTAACCCTGCAGGGGTGTACTTCTTTACACACGCTCTCGCCACTTACCGCCATGTACACGTCATGTATCTCGGCAACCTTCAAGCGGAAGCCTGGCGAGGGTGTCGGCCACGACCTGACTAACCACACAAGACTCTAGTCCAGGTTTATCGCCTATTCGGGTTCCATCCGCAAGGAGATCCGGCCAGGGTGTCGCTCACGGCCCCAAATGATGTGTGCAGGGTTCCCGAGCCCACCATCCGGGTGCCACTCGGTACACCAGGCCACATGTGCCTAGTCTGTCCCAAGCCCACCCTGCGGGGTGCCACTTGGTAGAAAAATAGCACTACCTACAAACACCAGAAACTAGTTGCGACTCCTGGACAGAGATCAAGTCGGTTAATAAGTCGAGAGGGCTTGGAGCGCCCGGAGCCCAATGTGTGGTAGTATCGAGTCATTGGACAACATACATAGAACTCGGTGCTTAAGGACGGTTCCAGTGAGACAACCCACCATGTACTCCTACATGGCCTCTCACCGCTACCTTTACCAAATCGTGTTCACACACTTCACTCTCAACATCGGAACATATCATAACACTCCAATTCATTCCCAATGAATCAGACCCGACACAACTCTAAGCAATAGCAGGCATAGCATGGTAGGAACACAACATGGCTCAATCAACTCCTACACATGCTAGTGGGTTTCAACTATTTACTGTGGCATTGACAGGTCATGCAGAGGAATGGGTTCAACTACCGCAGCACAAAGTAGCAGATGAATCGTTGTTGTCCTAATGCAATAACTGAGAGCAGGAGCGAGAGAGTAGGATTGTATCGGAATGAACAAGGGGGTTTGCTTGCCTGGTAAATCAACAAGGGAGGCACTGCTTCATAGACAGGTACTCTGGAACAGACTCCGGAGCAAGACCTATCGAGAAGGAACAGTGTCGGCAATCAATACACAAACATATGCAACAATATGATGCATGAACATGGCATGAAGATGTGATGCTGTTTGAGCTAATGCAACTAGTACTCATTTGGTTTGAAGTCCATTTGAACCATAAGCTCAAATGCATCGCCAAAGTAAGCTCTTATATATGCCATAATGTGTTTTCTCATATTCAGCATGTATAAGTTGGTTTGACATGCATGAGACTAGTACAGATGGAAAGATTGCATTTTTCTGATAATTTTTCATATATAAATTATTTTAATCTGAGCTACGGTTGAATCGATATGAATTTTTGAAGTTTTGCTAATTTTCTGGAATTTCCTGATTAAAAATAATTCCAGAAAAAGGATAACTGCGTCAGCATGACGTCAGCACGACGTCAGCAGTCAACTGCGGCTGACTGGGGTCAAACCTGACGTGTGGGGTCCACACGTCAGTGTCAGGGGGTTAAACAGGGTTAGTTTAATCCTAATTAAAAAGGTTAGTGGCGCTGGGGCCCACTGTCAGTGTCAGGGGGGTTAGTTAACGGTGATTAGCACTAAGCTAATCACCTGGCCGACGGGGCCCACCCGTCAGGCCGGCGAGGTCGTCGGCGGCGACCTCTGGACGCGGCGGCGTCCGTGAAACAGGCCACGGGGGCGGCGTCGGAGAGCACCGGGGCGTATCCCGGGCTCTCGCGCATCTGGTGGGGCAGGTGGGAGGAGCTGGGGAGGCCGGAGCTCGCCGGAGCAAAGCTCACGGCGGCGGCCGGAGCTCGGCTTTGATCGGGAACGGGCTGCGGGGCACGGGGAGGCCACCTGAGGGGCTCGGTGGCACCCTCGTGGCACCGGGAGCAAGATGGGGTGCTCGGTTTGGGCGGAGGCGGGCCGAGACGACGACGGCGGCATGGTCGGCGGCGGGAAGCTTCGGCCGTGGTGGGGAAAGGGCTACGGCGTGCGGGTGACTAAGCGGAGAGGGGGAAACGGTGGCGGAGCTCACCGCGGTTGCAGCGGGCGTCGAAGCGGGCTCGGGGACGCACTGGAGACGGCGGGGCGGCGATGGGGATCCACGGCAGCCGGCGATGAAGAAGACGACGGTGTCGGCGATGGAGCGCGTCCCTGGTCACTTGGCTCGTCGAGGACGATGTGGACGACGAGGCGGAGCTTCTAGGCTCGGGCGGAGGGCGAGGGGAGGCCGGTGGCCGCGGCAACGGCGAGCGGTGGCGTCGGTGGCGTTCGGCCGTGAGAGAGAGAGACAGAGGAGAGGACGAGGGCGAGGGAGAGAGCAGGGGGAGAGGAGGAGCACGGGGGGGAAGAGTGAGAGGGGTCGGGGCGACGCGTGGCGTCTCCAGAGGTGTCCAGACGAGGAGGCGAGAGGGCAGGCAGGCAGGGAGGCTGGTGGCGTGGCGCGGCGGAGCGCGCGCGCGTCGGGCACGCGCCCATCCCCCTGTCGAGGACGAAGACGACAGAGGAGGGGGCCAGTGGGCTGGGCCGGCGCTGGCTGCTGCTGGGCTGCACAGGGAGGAGGCCCAGGTAAGTCTCCCTTTTTATTTCTGTTTTCTTTTCTATTTTCTGATATATGTTTTGATTTAGTAATAATACTAAATCAATTTATTTTCTTATGCCAATTTTTATAGAAGCTAGTGGTATTATTCCAGAGCTCCTTTATAAATGGCATAATTTTTGGACATATATTAGTATATATAACTAATATATATCCAATGCAAATATTTATGCATTAATCCCAAATGCCCAAAATAAATACCTATGAGCTCCTAAAAATATTGGTTTGATTTTTATCTCTGTCCAATATTTTCAGAGGGCAACATGAACATTTCCTTGGACCTTTTTGGAACAATTTTTATTTGGGTCATTTTCAAAAACGATTCTGAGGGTTCCATCAATCCTCATTTCAAATTTAAATGGAATATAAACATGATGCACAAATGACTAGCTAGTCTAGGTCATACCAGACTAGGGATGTGACAATTAAGGCCTCCTTTTAATAGAGTACCGGACCAAAGCATTAACACTTAGTGAATACATGAACTCCTCAAACTACGGTCATCACCGGTAAGTATCCCGATTATTGTCACTTCGGGGTTAACGGATCGTAACACATAATAGGTGACTATAGACTTGCAATATAGGATCAAGAACTCACATATATTCATGAAAACATGATAGGTTCAGATCTGAAATCATGGCACTCGGGCCCTAGTGAAAAGCATTAAGCATAGCAAAGTCATAGCAACATCAATCTCAGAACATAATGGATACTAGGGATCAAACCCTAACAAAACTAACTCGATTACATGATAAATATCATCCAACCCATCACCGTCCAGCAAGCCTACGATGGAATTACTCATGCACTGCGGTGAGCATCATGAAATTGGAGATGGAGGAAGGTTGATGATGACGATGGCGATGGATTCCCCTCTTCGGATCCCCGAACGGACTCCAGATCAGCTCTCCCGAGAGAGATTAGGGCTTGGTGGCGGCTCCATATCATAAAACGCGATAATTCCTTCTCTCTGATTTTTTTCTCCCCGAACGTGAATATATAGGGTTGGAGTTGAGGTCGGTGGAGCACCAGGGGGCCCACGAGGCAGGGCGCGCGCCCCCCACCCTCGTGGACTGGGTGTGGGCCCCTTGGCCTTGATTCTTTCGCCAGTATTTTTTATATATTCCAAAAATATTCTCCGTTGATTTTCAGGTCATTCCGATAACTTTTATTTCTGCACAAAAATAACACCATGGCAATTCTGTTGAAACAGCGTCAGTCCGGGCGAGTTCCATTCAAATAATGCAAGTTAGAGTCCAAAACAAGGGCAAAAGTGTTTGGAAAAGTAGATACGATGGAGACGTATCTGTCAGCGTTCTGGGAACGGGGGTCCCCAGACTTGCCTGCCTGCAGCCCACAGCGTGGCTCCACCAGTAGCCCTGTACGGCCCATCTTCACCAGAAAACATTCAAGACCCTCGTGAGGGGCCAAGCCTCACGAGGCGGACGTCGCAAGACCTCCTTAGGGGCGGCCTCACCAGGCTGGCTCGCGAGGTGCGGAGAGATCAAGGTGAGGGACACCTTGCGAGGTTTCTGTGATGCAAGCCATAACGACTGGCGCTAGGTGGGCGCCAGTGCGCGCCGTGTCTTTGTTTTCTCTTTGGTGCTAAAGGGGAAAGCGCAGACGAGGAGTCCCGAGGCATCATGAAAAGGTTTCCATATCAGTGCAACAAGACCAAGACCAGTAGGACGGCAGGATGGAGGTCATCGTGGAGCCCAAGACGGCGTCACCACCAGAGCCTTTCGCAGGCGAGGACTATTTTTGTCAAGATAGCTTGTACTAGTTGTCTCCCTTCGAATTTTGCCATTGTGGGATCCCTTCCCGTTCAATATTTGGGAAGAGGACCAGGGCCTCTATAAATAGGACTAGCCACCACCGTAGGGACACATCTCATCTTGGACTAGATCCATTCCACCAAGGCCACGAGACAAGTTCACCAAGCATAAGAACACCTCTTCTCGCGAGGCTGTTCTTCCCTTGTAACTGTTCATCCTCAGCCCTAGAGGAAATCCACCACACCACACTGGAGTAGGGTATTACACCACAACGGTGGCCCGAACCAGTATAAATCTTGTGTCTCATGTTCTTTGGGTTCGTCGAGCTAGGCTGTAACGCCCCGAGACCGATGAGCCAGGTGTCTTCCTGTTATTCGCTGTTGTTGCCATGTCTTTTGCTTGCGTGTCATGCATGTCATATCATGTCATCATGTGCATTGCATCATCATGTTTTAAAACTTGCATTCGTCCGGGTTCTCCGAGTTCTCTCCATTGTCCGTTTCGAGCCCAGACACACTTGCACGCGCCTGTGGCATGTCCGAAACAGTGTTTTTTAAGTGGCCGAAAAATGTTCTCAGAATGGGTTGAAAGTTGGTGTGCGGTCTTATTATAGTGTAGATAGACCGCCTGTCAAGTTTCATCGCATTCGGAGTTCGTTTGATAGCCCAACCGTTAAACTATAGCGGCATTATAGTCGGTCTAACGTCGGACGTTTTCGGTCTTCGAAAACAGACGCCGGGCCTCCCTCCTCTTCTCTCTTCTCAGCCCTTTGCCTTCTGCACTACCTCTCACTGCCAGGCCCTACCTAACCTCTCTCGTCAGCCAGCGACCCTCCTCGCGCGCGTGTCCGAAAAGTTGTCCCGAACCCGACCCGGACAGTTGTTACCGTCGTGTCCGGATCATCCCCAAACATCTACAAAACATCTCCTTTTTCCTATTTGGACTTCCTAACTATTTATTTCTTGATCGCCCGATTACGATAGGAGGGATCCGATAGCCCCCAACTTAATCCACCTGCCATATAAATACACAAGGTCCAACCCTAGTTTCTAGGCACCTTGTCCCATCCATCCCATCATGCGCCGCCACTCCAAAAATCTTCCTCGGATCCTAACGCAGCCAAGCCACCTGCCTTCTCCTTGCTTTCCCCATCGCTCCAATCACGAGCCTCCTCTCCCTCGATCCACCCATTCCTGCAGCTCCTCCCCATGGCTTCCAGATCGAGCGAGCTTGATCTCCAGCATCAGCGCCCGAGCGCTCCTTCTCCTGCCCGAGCCCTGCCTCGTCCTCACCCGTCATCACGTCACCGGCGTCCAAACCACCGGAGCGCAACCGCCCCACCGCCCCCGTCGAGCGCCATCACAGAAGCAGCTCCAGGCCGGCCCCCTCACCGCCATCCCCGTGCTCACCCGACGCCCGAGCGAGGAGCTCCCCTTGGCCCTCCTCGACCTGCGGCAGCCACCATAACCCCTCGAGCGGGAGGGCTTCGCCTGCCCGGAGCCCCACGTCCCCGCCTCCGTCCGGCCATCCACATCGCCGGCGCACTCAGCAGATGAGCCCTACCACTGCTCTCCTTCCCTCCATCTCTCCCTGCGGCTCCCTCCTCTCACATCTCTCTCTCTCTCTCTCTCTGAACCAGTCTCGCAGGCCACCATGGACAGCCCCAGGAGCTCTCTCGCAGCCGCCTGGATCTGGCGTCTCACCGGAGTCTGCTCGTCCACGTCGATCCGCCGCCCCGCCAAGTCGTTGGAGTCCGCCATGGCCGTCCGAACCCATCTGCTACATTCCCGTCCAACGGCGCTGCTGCACTGCTTCTGTCGAGCAGATGAACACGCCCGCTTCAGTTCCTCCTCGCTATCCAGTTCGATCGAGAGGAGCGCCCGGCCCAGCTGCGTGCGTTGACTGCGCCTCCGAGGTCCTGCTCGCCTCTCCAGCTGCAGCCCAACGGCCTGCATCCTCCACCACCCGACTGGGCCTCAGCCCACTGGGTGAGGCCACCCTAGCGCCCCCTTTTTTTTCTTTTTCTTTCCGCTGTTGGGCTTCTTGCTCAGATGCGGCCCGTATCATGTTTTTTTCCCTTGGGCGGATTTACCTAATTTTTTCCAGAGACTAACTGTTTTACAGAAACCCCCCTGTTGTTCATGCATATTTTATCTCTCAAACGGTGCATCATATTAAGAAACTTAATATATGAAACTTGCTTAGAATTTTGTGTAGATTAATAATATGCCATTTTCAATCATGTTTAAAATGTCTAAATTGTTGTTTGCTTTAATTTGCCCCTATGCCATGCTAAAATGTTTTCATTCATAACTAAATAACTGTAACTCTGAATTTAACAAACTTTATATGTAAATGGGGTAGAATTTTGCATAGTTTAACATGGTGGCATCTCTTTGCATGTTTAACAACTCTAAAATTGTGTTTAGGGCAGATCAGTACCAAACCTAAAATATGCACATGAGGAGTTTCCGGACTTGTTGTTTTGTTGTTCCTGCCTCATTTAAACTTGACTAGATAGGTAGTTTTACTTTGCTTCACCCTCTTGCCATGTTTAACAACTTTTAATATTGTTGGGTACATAAACGAGATCGAACTAAATAACTTGAATGTGGTGTTTCGTCAATATGCAACGGAGTTGCATATTGAGCTCCACTTAATTTGTAGTGTTGTTTGTTGCACTTTGCCATGCCATGCCCTCTTTAAACCGGACATGCATCATACTTGTTGTGCATCATGCCATGTTGTTGTAGTGGTTGTTCTATGTTGTTTGCTTCTTTCCGGGTTGCCTTTCTCGTGAGCTTCGGTTCCGTTCCGGAGTTGTGAGGATCCGTTCGACTTCGTCCGTGTGTCTTCTTCATGACTCGTTCTTCTTCCTTGCGGGATTTCAGGCAAGATGACCATACCCTCGAAATCACTTCTATCTTTGCTTGCTAGTTGCTCGCTCTTTTGCTATGCCTATGCTGCGATACCTACCACTTGCTTATCATGCCTCCCATATTGTTAAACCAAGCCTCTAACCCACCTTGTCCTAGCAAACCGTTGTTTGGCTATGTTACCGCTTTGCTTAGCCCCTCTTATAGCGTTGTTAGTTGCAGGTGAAATTTGAAGTTTGTTCCTTGTTGGAACATGGAGATGTTGTTCCTTGTTGGAACATGTTTACTTGTTGGGATATCATAATATCTCTTATTTAATTAATGCATCTATATACTTGGTAAAGGGTGGAAGGCTCGGCCTTATGCCTGGTGTTTTGTTCCACTCTTGCTACCCTAGTTTCTGTCATATCGGTGTTATGTTCCCGGATTTTGCGTTCCTTACGCGGTTGGGTTATAATGGGAACCCCTTGATAGTTCGCCTTGAATAAAACTCCTCCAGCAAGGCCCAACATTGGTTTTACCATTTGCCACCTAGCCTTTTCTTTCCCTTGAGTCGGTCGGCTCAAGGGTCATCTTTATTAAACCCCCGGGCCAGTGCTCCTCTGAGTGTTGGTCCAACCTGTCAGCTGCCAGTGGCCACCAGGGGCAACTCTGGGTTGGCCTACTAGAACCTTGGACAATCCGGTGTGCCCTGAGAAAGAGATATGTGCAGATCCTATCGGGATTTGTCGGCACATTCGGGTGGCTTTGCTGGTCTTGTTTTACCATTGTCGAAATGTCTTGTAACCGGGATTCCGAGCCTGATCGGGTCTTCCTGCTAGAAGGAATATCCTTCGTTGACCATGAGAGCTTGTGATGGGCTAAGTTGGGACACCCCTGCAGGGATTTGAACTTTCGAAAGCCGTGCCCGCGGTTATGGGCAGATGGGAATTTGTTAATGTCCGGTTGTAGAAAACCTGAAGTTGACCTTAATTAAAATACATCAACCGCGTGTGTTACCGTGATGGTCTCTTCTCGGCGGGGTCCGGGAAGTGAACACGGTGTTGGAGTAATGCTTGACGTAGGTTGTTCTAGGATCACTTCTTGATCATAGTTGTTCGACCGTGCTTTTGCCTTCTCTTCTCGCTCTCATTTGCATATGTTAGCCACCATATATGCTAGTCACTTGCTGCAGCTCCACTTCATACATTTTACCTTACCCATAAGTTTAAATAGTCTTGAACGCGAGGGTGCGAGATTGCTGAGTCCCCGTGACTCACATATACTTCAAAAACCAGCTTGCAGGTGCCATTGAACCATGCAAGTGACGCAACCAAGCTCAAGGAGGAGCTCGATGAAGATCTTGTCCTTTGTGTTATTTCGTTCTAGTTGATCAGTAGCGGAGCCCAGTTGGGGTCGATCGGGGATCTGTGTAGCTTTTTGGGGTAGTCTTCTTTTATTTTGGTTCCGTAGTCGGACCTTGTTTGTATCTGGATGATGTAATGCTTTATTCATGTAATTGTGTGAAGTGGCGATTGTAAGCCAACTATGTATCTCTTTCCCTTATGTATTACATGGGTTGTGTGAAGATTACCTCACTTGCGACATTGCTTTCAATGCGGTTATGCCTCTAAGTCGTGCTTCGACACGTGGGAGATATAGCCGCATTGAGGGCGTGACAAGTTGGTAATCAGAGCCTTCCCCGACCTTAGGAGCCCCCTGCTTGATCGAATCGCTGGTGTTATTGAGTCTAGAAATGTTTTGAGTCATTTGGGAATTATATATATCGGAGAGTTAGGACTTCTTTTTACTCCTCAGTCCCTTTGTCCCTCTGGTGAGGCATCCTGGCGTAGAGTTTTGACTCTTCTCTTCTCAAATTTTTCACTACAAATTTTTTTTAGGATCACGCGGATCTTGGAATCGTTCCAATGGTTTTGTGACGTGAACATTGTTCTTGGTGCCTCCTGTCATTTAGGGGTTGTGGTAGTGTCCCGGGGAGTTGAGCTCCGCGGTGTTGTTGTCACAATTTTATCATTGCAGTTCTGGAATACCTAAGATTAGTTTCGCCGACATCGAAAATCTCTTTTATGCAGTTGTTGGTGAGATAACCTCGACGTCACCCAGTACTGGGGCGGTAGTTTGGGAGTATTGCCATAACTTGTATAACGGATGCTTTTCGAAGGTTGAGGTAAATGATTTCCGAAGGTTTCTTGGTTATGTGTTGAAGGATGGATACAGTTGGATGTAGGATTTGTTAGTTTTGGGTGAGATATTATGCAGTTGCATAACTAGAAAATTTTGAGAGTTTATAAGTGGGAATTCAAGTAGCTCTTAGGATATCTTTCCGATAGATGTATGATATGAAATTGGGGTTCGACGTCTAGTGGTCCGCCTATCCACGGTTGGTTTTACAGTGGTCTTGTTGTGTCTTAAAGAGTCCTTGGCTATGCCGACTCGGGGACGCTTCGTATGTCATGTGCACTGCCTTGTACATGATGGTGATGTACGATCGAGCCCGTGTAGGCCCCACCACGAAAACTTCGGACAAAATCTCTATCATATGTTTGTTCTGGCTTATTCTGCAAGCCAATCCTTTGTTTTGTTTTGAGTTGTGGTATTCGAGTTGCTTCGAAGTCGAATGTTGATTCCATCCCTTGTCTAAGTGGTGTTCTCATATTCCTATGTGAATACTAATCCTTCTTGATCATCGATATTGTCTTTCCAATCCTTTTCAACCGGCGTGTTTTTTCTTCAAGTGGATCCGATCATTTCAACATCCGCTAGATCAAGTATCAGTTCTTCTCAACGGTGTTTGATTCATCCGTCTCCAAGTTGCCTTTGTTTTTCCCTCCCACCCACCCTTTTTCTTCAAGGAATCCGATGTTTTAATCAAGTATCCTTTATATTCTTGTGAAGTCTCTCCATTCCTTTTCAGTCAATGTTCTTATCCGGTGATTCTTAGGAAGATTCTAATGGAGCTTCAAGTTCGTCATTCTTCATTCTTTTTCTTCTCCGGTGGACTCAAGTCAAGCTTTGTTGATCATATCCTTTCCTCATTTCTATGTTTTCTCATGCCGGTGCAATTCTTAATCATTCACCTCTCGCTATTCAATTGTTCCGGAGTGCTGAAGATATCTCAGAAGGATCGTCTTGTCATTCAAGATCCGTTAATCCTATTTTGAGGATGTTTATCTCATTCAAGCCTTTTAATTCAACCGTTGCATTCTCTCTTTTAAATCGTTCTACTGTGTTTCTTTTGAGTGGGCCCTAACCCATAGGTCTTTTTCCAGGATCTTACCTGACTCTTCTTATTCTCCCGGAGTTAGTCTCAAATTCATTTCAAAGTTTGATGTAAGAATGATTTATCATTAGTCAAATGTCTTCTCCAAGATCTGTCAAAATCTTTTCATCGTTGGCTCAACCTTCCATTCTTCATTCCGGAGTGCCTCAACAATTCATGGTGCTGTTTCTCATTGTCATTCTCAACATTTGAAGACCGAAGAAGAGTTTGACCTCTATATCTTATCCGTTCTCTCAGAGATTCGTGGTTCTAGCTTGCCGCCATCCTCTCATAACTGTTTTCGATTGTCAGAATTCTTTTCACTCATCCGAAGCATTTCAGGAATCCTTTTTAGTTTGATTATCCGGAGTCCATCGTCTCAGAATTATTCATTCTTAGCTTTTAGCTCTCGTTATCTAAACCTTACCGTTCCATCTTTCAAATTTCTCTAATCACCTCGGGATCTCTTCGTTCACTTGTATCTAAATTCTCTCAAGTATCCTCATTCATTTCATAATTCTTCCCGGTGTCTCTTTATCTTTTCTTCAATCGTTTTCAATTCTTACGGTGGTTCGTTCAAGATCTCTCTTTCTTGGTTATCATATCAATTCTTTCGTTCTTTCAAATCCTACCAGTGATTCGTTGAAGACCTTCCTAAGTTTGCGCTACATCTATCTAAATCCTTTCTACGAGAATAAGTAGGGTGCCAAATCCGTTGATTGTCATCAATTTAATTGGTGAAGGATAAGCATAATGTAATTCTTATTCTTGTTTCATCCAAGTGATTAATTCCTTATTCCGGAGTGGTTCATCATACATATTCTTGGTTTCAAGTGCTCATCTTTCTTTCTCGGAGTACCAAGCTCTAATTATCATGGACATCTATCTAAATCTTTACAAGGATTCACCTTGTGTTTTCAACTTCTCTTTCCTTCCGTTTGATCATTCTTTTGTTTAACGGAGTTCTTCATGAAGGTTCTACATGATGGTTCATCAAGGATTTATTTCCTTCTCGAAGTGTTCATCGAGATCCTTTTCAGAGGAGCTCAAGCATTCTTCATCTTGCAATCCAGAGTGCAATTCTTTCTTCCGTATCATTGGAGGTGGTATTATGTCAGTCTGGATAACTTGAGTTCATGTTTCATGATTCACATGTTGTTAAGAATCAGGTATTTTAAATCCATCAAACTCTTCGTTGGAGTTATCTTGGGTTATATTTTCACCTAAAGCTTTCCCTAAGGACTGTTGCTATTTATGGTGTTTATAAATGACCCAAGTTCTTCTTTTATCCTTCCGGTGAATAAGTTTCTCGACTCCTTCTTGTTATCAAGCCAATCTATTGTTTCGTTAGTGGCAGAATTTCACCTCATAGTTTTGAGATGTTCTCCATAAGCCCACTACAAGTTTACTCTTTTCGTTGTTGGTTTTCCAACAACTACGTTCGACCCTTCTCCTAAAGATGCTTTCAAGCTCATTTGAGGTAGAAGATATTGTTTTCTCCTCCATTCATTCCATTCCGTCCTCTCATTTCTTCCGGAGGCGTTGTGATGTTGCTCTTTTCTCTCATCATCTCGGATGGTGTTCTTTTCGTGCTTACCCATTTAACCGGAGTGTTGTGCCCTCTGCTCAAGTTCTTTTCATCTTATCAAGTCTTGCATAATTTTTCAACCGAAGTGTTGCTCGAAGTTGTTCTTCCTCGTTACTCTTCCCTACCGGAGTGCTTTCAACTTTGTCTTCTTCGTTGCATTATTCCTTTCAATTTGTTCAATCTCTCAAGGTTCTTTGGTTTCACTCGTTTGTCAAAGGAGCAACTTAGTTTTTACCTCTTCTCTTTCTCTTCCGTTTCTCCCTCCGGTGCCATTCTAGATCTCGGGACAAGATCCTCTCGTAGTGGTGGAGTGTTGTAATGCCCCGAGACCGATGTGCCGGGTGTCTTCCTGTTATTCGCTGTTGTTGCCATGTCTTTTGCTTGCGTGTCATGCATGTCATATCATGTCATCATGTGCATTGCATCATCATGTTTTAAAACTTGCATTCGTCCGGGTTCTCCGAGTTCTCTCCGTTGTCCGTTCCGAGCCCAGACACACTTGCACGCGCCCGCGGCATGTCCGAAATAGTGTTTTTTAAGTGGCCGGAAAATGTTCTCAGAATGGGTTGAAAGTTGGCGTGCGGTCTTATTATAGTGTAGATAGACCGCCCGTCAAGTTTCATCGCATTCGGAGTTCGTTTGATAGCCCAACCGTTAAACTATAGCGGCATTATAGCCGGTCTAACGTCGGACGTTTTCGGTCTTCGGAAACAGATGCCAGGCCTCCCTCCTCTTCTCTCTTCTCAGCCCTTTGCCTTCTGCACTACCTCTCACCGCCAGGCCCTACCTAACCTCTCTCGTCAGCCTGCGACCCTCCTCGCGTGCGTGTCCGAAAAGTTGTCCCGAACCCGACCTGGACAGTTGTTACCGTCGTGTCCGGATCATCCCCAAACATCTACAAAACATCTCATTTTTCCTATTTGGACTTCCTAATTATTTATTTCTGGATCTCCCGATTACGATCGGAGGGATCCGATAGCCCCCAACTTAATCCACCTGCCATATAAATACACAAGGTCCAACCCTAGTTTCTGGCACCTTGTCCCATCCATCCCATCATGCGCCGCCACTCCAAAAATATTCCTCGGATCCCAGCGCAGCCAAGCCACCTGCCTTCTCCTCGCTTTCCCCATCGCTCCAATCACGAGCCTCCTCTCCCTCGATCCACCCATTCCCGCAGCTCCTCCCCATGGCTTCCAGATCGAGCGAGCTTGATCTCCAGCATCAGCGCCCGAGCACTCCTTCTCCTGCCCGAGCCCTGCCTCGTCCTCACCCGTCGTCACGTCACCGGCGTCCAAACCACCGGAGCGCAACCGCCCCTCCGCCCCATCGAGCGCCACCGCAGAAGCAGCTCCAGGCCGGCCCCCTCACCTCCATCCCCGTGCTCACCCGACGCCCGAGCGAGGAGCTCCCCTTGGCCCTCCTTGACCTACAGCAGCCACCATAGCCCCTTGAGCGGGAGGGCTTCGCCTGCCCGGAGCCCCGCGTCCCCGCCTCTGTCCGGCCATCCACATCGTCGGCGCACTCAGCAGATGAGCCCTGCCGCTGCTCTCCTTCCCTCCATCTCTCCCTGCGGCTCCCTCCTCTCACATCTCTCTCTCTCTCTGAACCAGTCTCGCAGGCCACCATGGACAGCCCCAGGAGCTCTCTTGCAACCGCCTGGATCTGGGGTCTCACCGGAGTCCGCTCGTCCGTGTCGATCCGCCGCCCCGCCAAGTCGTTGGAGTCCGCCATGGCCGTCCGAACCCATCTGCTGCCTTCCCGTCCAGCGTCGCTGCTGCTCTGCTTCTGTCGAGCAGATGAACATGCCCGCTTCAGTTCCTCCTCGCTATCCAGTTCGAGCGAGAGGAGCACCCGGCCCAGCTGCGTGCGTTGACTGCGCCTCCGAGGTCCAGCTCGCCTCTCCAGCTGTAGCCCAGCGGCCTGCATCCTCCACCACCCGACTGGGCCTCAGCCCACTGGGTGAGGCCACCCTAGCGCCCCCCTTTTTTTCTTTTTCTTTCCGCTGTTGGGCTTCTTGCTCAGATGTGGCCCGTATCATGTTTTTTCCCTTGGGCGGATTTAGCTAATTTTTTCCATAGACTAACTGTTTTACAGAAACCCCCCTGTTGTTCATGCATATTTTATCTCTCAAATGGTGCATCATATTAAAAAACTTAATATATGAAACTTGCTTAGAATTTTGTGTAGATTAATAATATGCCATTTTCAATCATGTTTAAAATGTCTAAATTGTTGTTTGCTTTAATTTGCCCCTATGCCATGCTAAAATGTTTTCATTCATAACTAAATAACTGTAACTCTGAATTTAACAAACTTTATATGTAAATGGGTAGAATTTTGCATAGTTTAACATGGTGGGATCTCTTTGCATGTTTAACAACTCTAAAATTGTGTTTAGGGCAGATCAGTACCAAACCTAAAATATGCACATGAGGACTTTCCGGACTTGTTGTTTTGTTGTTCCGGCCTCATTTAAACTTGACTAGATAGGTAGTTTTACTTTGCTTCACTCTCTTGCCATGTTTAACAACATTTAATATTGTTGGGTACATAAACGAGATCGAACTAAATAACTTGAATGTGGTGTTTCATCAATATGCAACGGAGTTGCATATTGAGCTCCACTTAATTTGTAGTGTTGTTTGTTGCACTTTGCCATGCCATGCCCTCTTTAAACCGGACATGCATCATACTTGTTGTGCATCATGCCATGTTGTTGTAGTGGTTGTTTACTATGTTGTTTGCTTCTTTCCGGGTTGCCTTTCTCATGAGCTTCGGTTCCGTTCCGGAGTTGTGAGGATCCGTTCGACTTCGTCCGTGTGTCTTCTTCATGACTCGTTCTTCTTCCTTGCGGGATTTCAGGCAAGATGACCATACCCTCGAAATCACGTCTATCTTTGCTTGCTAGTTGCTCGCTCTTTTGCTATGCCTATGCTGCGATACCTACCACTTGCTTATCATGCCTCCCATATTGTTAAACCAAGCCTCTAACCCACCTTGTCCTAGCAAACCGTTGTTTGGCTATGTTACCGCTTTGCTTAGCCCCTCTTATAGCGTTGTTAGTTGCGGGTGAAATTTGAAGTTTGTTCCTTGTTGGAACATGGAGATGTTGTTCCTTGTTGGAACATGTTTACTTGTTGGGATATCACAATATCTCTTATTTAATTAATGCATCTATATACTTGGTAAAGGGTGGAAGGCTTGGCCTTATGCCTGGTGTTTTGTTCCACTCTTGCCACCCTAGTTTCTGTCATATCGGTGTTATGTTCCCGGATTTTGCGTTCCTTACGCGGTTGGGTTATAATGGGAACCCCTTGATAGTTCGCCTTGAATAAAACTCCTCCAGCAAGGCCCAACATTGGTTTTACCATTTGCCACCTAGCCTTTTCTTTCCCTTGAGTCGGTCGGCTCAAGGGTCATCTTTATTAAACCCCCGGGCCAGTGCTCCTCTAAGTGTTGGTCCAACCTGTCAGCTGCCAGTGGCCACCAGGGGCAACTCTGGGTTGGCCTACTAGAACCTTGGACAATCCGGTGTGCCCTGAGAAAGAGATATGTGCAGATCCTATCGGGATTTGTCGGCACATTCGGGCGGCTTTGCTGGTCTTGTTTTACCATTGTCGATATGTCTTGTAACCGGGATTCCGAGCCTGATCGGGTCTTCCCGCTAGAAGGAATATCCTTCGTTGACCGTGAGAGCTTGTGATGGGCTAAGTTGGGACACCCCTGCAGGGATTTGAACTTTCGAAAGACGTGCCCATGGTTATGGGCAGATGGGAATTTGTTAATGTCCGGTTGTAGAAAACTTGAAGTTGACCTTAATTAAAATACATCAACCGCGTGTGTTACCGTGATGGTCTCTTCTCGGCGGGGTCCGGGAAGTGAACACGGTGTTGGAGTAATGCTTGACGTAGGTTGTTCTAGGATCACTTCTTGATCATAGTTGTTCGACTGTGCTTTTGCCTTCTCTTCTCGCTCTCATTTGCGTATGTTAGCCACCATATATGCTAGTCGCTTGCGGCAGCTCCACCTCATACATTTTACCTTACCTATAAGTTTAAATAGTCTTGAACGCGGGGGTGCGAGATTGCTGAGTCCCCGTGACTCACAGATACTTCCAAAACCAGCTTGCCGGTGCCATTGAACCGTGCAGGTGACGCAACCAAGCTCAAGGAGGAGCTCGATGAAGATCTTGTCCTTTTTGTTATTTCGTTCTAGTTGATCAGTAGCGGAGCCCAGTTGGGGTCGATCGGGGATCTGTGTAGCTTTTCGGGGTAGTCTTCTTTTATTTTGGTTCCGTAGTCGGACCTTGTTTGTATCTGGATGATGTAATGCTTTATTCATGTAATTGTGTGAAGTGGCGATTGTAAGCCAACTATGTATCTCTTTCCCTTATGTATTACATGGGTTGTGTGAAGATTACCTCACTTGCGACATTGCTTTCAATGCGGTTATGCCTCTAAGTCGTGCTTCGACACGTGGGAGATATAGCCGGATCGAGGGCGTGACATAGGCCGTGAGATCATTGAGTGTGCGAGCTAGAGAGGGGCAAAGATCTTTGTGCGCACCCCAGTGTTCAAACGTCAAGGGTTTTGTTGGAACACAAAATCCGACATTTGGCGCGCCAGGTAGGGGTGCGCCAGAGCTTCTCTTCCCCTGGTTGATCCGCCGACGTCTCGAGGGTCCGATGTCCGGCGACACGAGGACCGATGCTGACCGCTGGGCAGCTTGGCCGGCCCGAGCAGCGCCATCCGACCAAGAATACCTCAACCCAGCGCCCCAGACGGTGCGGGTGGTGCAGTAAAACCAAGGTTGTCAGAATCGCGATTCTATTGTACGATTCTACGACTTTACGATCCAAACTAACCCCTCCGATTCTACGACTTTAGTCTCTAGAATCTACGTTTCTACCATCCTGATAGTGAAGATTCTACGATTTGCGATCCTACCATCGGAGCTCCGATTCGATTCAGAATCACGATTCTGACAACCTTGAGTAAAACGCCGTCCACCCTCACTCCACGAAAAGTATGGGTGGCCGCAAGGGCCTCAAGCCACCTCGCGGCCACGACGCCGCACACCCGACGGGAACAAGCAAACATGAGGGCCGCACTCATGGTGGCTCGGGAGCTGTTGCGATGCCGGCTGATGGAGAGCGGCCAGGACACATTGCTAGAGCGCTTCGCCGAGCTACTGGACGCCGCGGCCTCGGGAGCACCGCCCTTCTGCTCCATGCTCATGCCTTAGGCCGCGACCGGATCGCATGGCGGGCCTCGCCGCGCCCGCGCACCACCGACATCGGCGCAAGCAGAGGTGCTGGGCACCCACTCGCGCCCGCGCCACCTCTGATGGGCGCGGGCACGAGCGTTGCCCCCCACGGCCTCGGTGGAATGTCGCCCTACCATCCTTAGGGCGGTGCGACATGGAACGTGGGGCACTTTGGTGAGGTCTTCGGGGCGGCGGCATCGGAGGCCTACAAGCCCCACATGATAGACCAGGAGTATGCGCTGGAAGACAACCCTGGCTCATTCCTCGAGTCGGGCTGGGAGAAGGAGGCGCTAGAAGCTGAGGCCTTTCAGGAGCCCCCCGAGCGTGCCGTGAGCCTCACCAACCATGCCGGCGATGAAAACTACAGGGTACCGCTAATCTCTCAGGAGCAAGCTTATGCTAACCATGGGTCGTAGGAGGATCAGGTCACAACGGCGGACGGCGGCCCCAGCTCAACGGCCTCCCTCCCACCAAGAGGAGCGCACTGGGGGCTGCAGGGGAGAGGCCGGGAGCCGGGTCCCTCCCCACATCGCACGGAGCAAGGCGCCCCCCCAGAGGTAGGCCCTCTGTCAGGAAGGTGCTGATGAGCCTTCCCTCGGCAAAGGACCCGTGGTCGCCGAGGGCGCCACTGGCGTCCCCTTTGCCCCTTGGCTTCGTCCTGGTTTCCGGCCGAACCAACGATGGTCGAGGGCGGCGCAAGGCAGGACCCTCGTCTGGCGATATGAAGTAAGGCTCAGGCCAGTGAAGATCTGAAAGTGCTAGTTATTGACTAGAGGGGGGTGAATAGGTGATTTTTATGAAAGTCTTCAAAATACGGGGGCTTTGAAGACAAACAGAAGAAATGAACCTATTGATATGCAGAGGAAGGTAGACTACCCTAGACAGGCCATAGTCAAGTAAGCAAATGAAGTGAAAGCACGAAGACTATCAGCAGCTAGGTAGTATGGATCAAGATCGAAGAAAGTATGAAATGAATCAACAACACTCTTTACATAGTGAAGTCAATCATATCATGCAAGCAGGCAATGACTTCACGAAGACAAACTGTAAGTAAAGAGAGAGGTAAGGATAGGACCAGTTGCTTGGTGAGGACATGTGTTTGTTAGACCAGTTCCAGTTGCTGTGACAACTATACGTTTAGTTAGGGAGGCTGAGATTCAACTCAGAAGACTGCGTCTTCACCTTGTTCCCCTTGAGCTAAGGACACACAATCCTCACCCAATCACTCTAGTAAATCTTCAAGGTAGACTTCCAAACCTTCACAGACTTTGTTCACCGGCGATCCACAATGACTCTTGGATGCTCAGAACGCGATGCCTAACCGGCTAGAGGATTCACAGTCCTCAAGTGTAACAAGTCTTCAGATCACGCAGATAGAAAGTCTTCAGTGATGCCTAACACTCTTTGGCTCTGGGTGTTTAGGGCTTTGTCCTCGCAAGGATTTCTCTCTCAAAAGCTTCGAGGTGGGTTGCTCTCAAATGACAAAAGCCGTGCACTAACTCTGAGAAGCCACCAATTTATGGTGTAGGGGGTGGGCTATTTATAGCCACTAGGCAACCCGACCTGATTTGTCCGAAATGACCATGAGTCACTAAGGAACTAACACGTGTCTAACGATCATATTTCAAACACACGCGACAGCTTGACTTGGGCTACAAGTAAAGCTGACTTATCCAGCTCTCGATAAGATTTGCTCTCATTGTCTTTGCTCGAAGACATAGGATTTGGTTGAGCATCACTTCAGTCACTCTGACTTTGGTCACTTAGACCCCACTTAATAGTACTGTGGTTCCTATGACTCAAAAAGAAGAAAAGGAAAGTATGAAACAACTATGTCTTCGCAATCCATAGTCTTCATACGATGTCTTCTCATGTCATGTTCTTCAATGTGAAACTCTTCACAGACCACCATTGTCTTCAATGTCTTCAAACATTTTTAGGGGTCATCTCTGGTAGGTAAACCGAATCAATGAGGGACTACTACCTGTGTTATCCTGCAATTCTCACAAACACATTAGTCCCTCAACCAGGTTTGTCATCAATACTCCAAAACCAACTAGGGGTGGCACTAGATGCACTTACAATCTCCCCCTTTTTATGATTGATGACAAACTGGTTGAAGTTTTCAACGGGGATAAAAGTATGTGAAATTGTAAAGGATTAAGGTATTGTCTTCATAAGTAGCAGAAGGCTCCCCCTGAAGATGTGCATATATAAGTATTTTGCCTTTGAATGCAAATGCACATGGCAGGTTGTACTTGTGGAGATCCTCTTCAACTTATGAAGACAATTCATCATGCATGAAAAGATATAACGAAGATAATGACATGCATAATGATAAATGGACGTCTGCAAAATGACTTCGTGCGGGATTTATCGTCGCACATGCAGAGTTTATCATCGCATCACATAGTTGATAGAAAAGGTAGCAGACGACCATCAAGTTTAAGTGTTACAACTCAAAAGAACCAAATGTATCGAAAGTGATAGTTGTAAGCACTTGGAAAAAGTATAGCAACCACCCTTATGGACCCGCTTGAAGACTATCAACTCATATGCTTCACCCCCTTTTGTCAGTGAGGACCAAAAAGGTTTGAAGACATAGAGCTTTCTACTCTTCCCCATGAGGAGTAGGCGAAGCAGCAGGGTCGACATTGAGGTCTGGTGGTGCAGAAGAACTTGGTGCAGTGTCGTTTTGAGGCGAAGCTGTAGTTGGTGAGGTAGCATCATCTTCGTCACCAATAACTCTGGCATTGACAGTTGCAGCTGAGGATGAGTAGTCAGAGTTTTCGAGTGAGGGAGTCCGACACAAGTGAGCGTTATGGGGAGGAGTGGAATCAAACTTGAATCTCTGTGTGAAGCCATCCTGTTGAAGATCATCTTCAGAGCTCAGCAAAGTCGGACTCTTCCACGACCGCCGACAGGTTTCATGAGTGACAAATGCATTCTTGGTGGCAAGGTTGCGAATGCGATTAACATCCACCAAGAGGCTCTGCATCTGACACTTGAGCCAGTCATGATGCTTATCCTGTTTTTGACGCAGGGCGACTAGAAGCTCTCGGTCATTGAGAACATGAGATCGCTTCCGAGGCCTTTGGGCAATTGTGCTTTCAGTGGCTTCAGTATGGGCACGAGGTGCATGTGTATTTCCAGCCAAAGGATAAACACGAGTTGCAGCAAGAACTCCTTCAATGGGTTGAGTGAAACTTTTGACGATCGATGTTGTGAAGATAAATTGGCTCCTTGGCAGGCTCTGGGTATATGGCTTCGACAGACAGATCAACCTCTGGCAAGAATATAAGACGATTCACGTAGAAGACTGATAGTTGATAGCAGAGTGAAGCTTGATGAGGCGCATTACCCATGGAGCATAGAACTTCAGACCAAATATATCGGAGCCAGATACAGCCAATTGCCTGATGAAGAAGTCTTGAGCATTGAAGCTGATGCCATTGAAGATATAGAAAACCAATGTCTTCATTGCTCCTTCAAGCTTCGCTGCAGGAGAATGTCCTTCGACAGGCCAAAGAGTTCTCCTGATAATATGATAAATAGTGTGGGGCAGATACTATAGGTCTTCAACAAAGAACTCATTTGGATATTCAGCGTCTTGGGGAAGTGGCTTCATCATGCTCAGCATTTGGCTCAGGCTTCTGGAAGATGCTCTCCAAAGCATTATGGTGCAGCTAACAACCTGGTTCATAGTATTCACCAGGAGTGGGCAGGGCAGTAAGCTCAATTATATCTTGGGCTTTGGCTTCATGGTGTAAATCGCCTGTCATCCACTCAAGGACCCAAGTCTTCGGATCCCTGTAGTAGCCGCAAATGTGGAGAGTTGCATAGAATTGCAGCAGGAGCTCTTCATTCCAATGCTCTTTATCAGTCAAAAACTATAGAAGGCCAGCATCTCTGAAGCAGTCAAGGGCTTCTTCCAGGCAGGGTAGGCCAGCAATGGCTTCGTAGTCTAGACGCATATGAGGAAAAATGCGCCCCTGATTGTATAGTATGTAGGAATAGTAACTGCGCTGCTGATAACTCCAGAACCTATCAGATGATATTCTTGGCTTGGAATATGGGTTCGTGGCGCTATCAAAGAAGGTGTTGTGTGCTATGAATCCATTCACATTAAATGATCCTGGTGAAGTTGCAGTACCTGGAAACCTTGGCAGCCTTGGCTTTGGCTTCTGGACCTGAGGCATGTGCTCCACATGATAATTAAATTGAAGTCCGGGAGCAGGCAGAGGAACCAGAATGTGCCAGCGAATGGTGACAAGCTGACCACGATCATATGCTTTCTCAATGGTGTGAGGTCTTGGAGGTGGTACAGGAGCAGAGGCATTGACTTTGAGCTACAGATTTGCTTCAGGTGCAGCATTGGCTTCAGGCACCGTATTCGCTTCAGGTGCCACATTAGCTTCAGAAATGACAACGTCATTGGCTTCAGTAGTGTTGTGGGTGGCCGCCTCAGTGTTTTCAACCTCCACTCGAGTAGCTGGAGGGTCGGGCACAGACTCGTTCTCCTCGAGAACAGTTGCTTGGTTGGTAGGGGGTCTGGTAACTCGCTCTTCTTCTTGACGGGGTTCTGGTGGTTCTTGTTGATCATCGGCTGATGCAGTCGGAATGTCTTCAGCAGCTTTTGCTTCGGACTCAGGGACGTTCACAGTTGGAGTGGCGTCAGGGAACACTTGTCGTGCCACTGAGTTATGTTGCCCTTCTCCTTCTGGAACACTCGATAGAGTGACTTGTGGCCTTGGTCCTTTGCGAAGCCTGCGGAGTGCGGGCGACGCCTTTGGAGAGGGAGTCGGCTGGACCACAAAGTCATCATCTTCAGGCACCGGAGTGGTGGCTTGAGGTGGGGGAGTACTTGGGGATTCTTGACGGGGGGAGTCTTGAGGGTGATCAGCCCATGAATCATCCTGAGCAATTGGCGTCAGAGGACGACCAATGCTGATGAGCTCGTTGTTCGTCAGAACAGGCGATGATACCATTTGGTGCTCAATCTGAGGAAGGACCTCATCATCTTCTACATTGTCGTGATGACCAATTTCTTCAGCTTCAGGAGCTGGAATGTCTTCAGCTTCAGGAGCCTCTATGGAAGAAGGCTCATGAACTATTAACGGACGCTCACGATGTTCGGACACAGGACGAGCAACTGAGATTGGCTCGACGACAAGGGGCTCTGTGGGAGCAGCCTGATCTTTCTTCTTTGTCTTTCTCTTCTTGGTCGGTGGAGCATCGTTAGTGGTGTTCTTGGTCTTGCGCTTTCGGGCTTCGTCTTTGAATTCAGCTGCCCTTGTTTTCTTGAGTTCTGAAGCAGTTGTGGGGACCTTAGGCTTCGAGCTTGTCATACTGGCAGGGAAGACAATGCTTGGAGCTTCCTGCCTTGATGCTTCAGCTTGGGCCACAACAGGCTTCTTCTTCTTCTTGGCAGCCATTCTGGGGTCGATGCCAGGGTGCCCCAGAGCCTTGCGCTTTTTTGCTTCATTGTGAGCTTGAACACTTTTCTCAGCAAAATACTTCATCCTCACTCTTGATCCTTTTGCTTCCTGGAGTTTCTAGTGAAACTGCTCCTTGAGCTCATGTAGCGTCTGCTTGAAGCTTTGAACATCAACCACGCTGAGGTTTGCCATGTTCCTCTTGAACTGAGCTTTCTCATAATCAATCTTGTTCTTCAGTTCAACAATCTTCTGAGCTAGAGCCAGCTCAGTAGCAATGGCACTGTGGAAAGAGACACTGATGCCAACTGGAAGCTCAAGGTCATCGAGGTTGATGCTGGGGTTTTCAAACCATTCATCAATGAAGTTGTTCAAGATATCCACATAAAACAGGGGTAGATCATTGAAGATCTCCACCTCTTCCTTGCTCTTTATCAACAGCTCAAGAGCATCATCGCCAAGATCATCGTCACTTGATAGATCAATGGCTTCATTCTCGTTCCTCAGAACGGCAGCTGGGTCAGTGCTTGACCGAAAATACGGATGGGATTCTTCTTCTCAGTCTTAGAGATGCGAGAGAGATCTTCAGACTGCACACTGGCTTCAGGAGGTGCAGCGGCTAGAGGCTTCGCAGGCGAAGCTTTTGGTGCAGTGGAGGGCTTTGAAGCCTTCGACTTCTTCTGCTTTTGTGGCTTAGGTGGTGCAGGCGCTTCATCAGAATCAACATCGTCTACAGAGTGCTCCACGGCAGCCCTCTGAACAACAATGTGAGTGAGGAGACCGTCGAGGTTGTAGTAAGGCCCGATGATATTGGTTTCGGCATCACGAGTGCCATCAGCCCGAGGGCAGATGGACCAGGGTTGAAGTCGAGTCCAAAGTCCTTCTTGTTCTTCTTGGCAGACTCTTTGGCAAACTGGAAGTTGTGCTTGAAGAGATTGTCTTCACGACACCATAACAGAGCAGATGGGTCGGCATTAGCAGGCTGAGGTCCAGGGACCATGCAAGGGTAGAAGCCTTGAGCAATGGCTTCGGACTTGGACTTGGGTTGCAGACCTTTGTATACAATATCTCCCCAGGGGCCCTTGATGGCATTCTTTTCAGCATATTCGTTAGTGACAAATTTGTACTTGAACCATTCCTCTGCCCAATATCTTCAAATCCATTGCATTCGGTTCTTGCGTTCCACATAGGTCTCTTCAGGATCTGACTTGTATAGCTCATAGAGATTTGGTGGCAGGTCCTTGGGTGTGTTTCCACGGTGTTGTCTGCCGCCCTTTCTGGCTGACTTCTCTGTTGCCATGAAGTTCAGACTGAATAGCTTCAAAACTTGCAAAGGCTTCTGTCTGCTGGTCAGACAGGAACTAGCTTCGAGAGAATTGATGTGACGCCGTAAGAGCTCTGCAAATGAATGCAGACTATGAGAACCAAGGGATTCTCCCACGGACATGTACCTGTGACATCATTAGAGATGCGAGGGAAGGGGAAGAGGTCATATGCATTCTCAGAAGATTTTGAAGATAAATCAGTTTGAAGACATTGACCTCATAGCGCGAAGACATTCACTTATATGATGAGAGTTGGTTCCAGATTTGTACGAATCCAACAATAAGTACAAGTGAGGAATCTAACTGTGTGTGAAGCATAAGTGAATATACTAGGCATGTTATGAGATGCAGAACATGATAGATCCAAATTTGTAGGGACAGAAACCACTTGTAGTTGAAAAGGATGAATCTATTAGATCAAAAAGACAGTAAAAAGGAGGTTTTATTTACCACACGAAGAACTACTAGACAGAGTAGAGAGGAAGCCGAGCAGTTCGATCTTCCGTGCCCTAACTTGGCAATGGAGGACACCTATGGCGATGGCGGAGGAGATGAGGTCCACAACCGGCATGAGTACGGCATTGGTGAGGTCACGGAAGCTAAGCGCTTCGTCGCCGGCGTCGTCGAGAGCTAGTGGCGGCGCTAGGGTTTGTGGAGAGGTGGAAGAAATGATAATGATTGCGGTGTGGTGTATATTTATTGGGACAAGAACGTCACAGCGATATTACACAGGTGCCCCTGGCGGTTCACATCTGAGGTACACGTGGCAAACATGCAACACATTGGAAGTTGTTCCATGTTCCCACGCATGCCTGGATTGTCGGGTGGTCGTTCCCGCTTCTCCGGTTTTCAGGCAAAAGAGATATAGCATTAAAACATATTTAATTTTGTCTTTGTGTCTTCTGCTGACAAGGACTCAGAGAAGACATTCGATAGATTCAATAGAATGCATATGATTTGGATAGATAGAATCTAAGGTAGAAGCATACAGGGGGTTAGGGTCCGATCACATTCACTTAGTTCAAAAGATTCGAACATGAAGACATTGCTATAAGTGAATGTTGTAGAGGACAGAACACTATTATCAGTGTATACCAATATGATACCAAATCAACATTGTGAAGATAAACACGAAGAAGAATCAATGTTGAAGATGAACCAAATGCGAAGAGTATGCAAATGAGATGTCAAATAAAAAAACACTTCAAATGGGAGTTTGGTGGTGGCGTTACCCACCGTATAGGAAGTATTAGACCCAGACACAGCGCACAATTATCGTGGCGCTCCGAAAGTCAATTTCTGCATTAATGTATTCACACTTAGAGCGTATGTCTTCATTGTTTGAAGATATATGTTACTTTGTGTGTTGCACATCTAAGTCATCACATGCATAAGCGTTAGGATGTGTGTCCAATTACAGGACATTTGAGGATTCTAAGATATTTAGCTCACACCACAACTTGCAAAACCTTTTCTCATCCAAGGGCTTTGTGAAGATATCTGCCAATTTCTCTTCAGTGTTGATGTGAATGATATCAATATCTTCCTTCATGACATGATCTCTGAGAAAGTGATGACGGATTTGAATGTGCTTTGTCTTAGAATGCTGAACTGGGTTGTTGGCAATCTTGATGGCGCTTTCATTGTCGTAGTAGAGTGGCACATGCTTCAGATGGATGACATAGTCCTTGAGAGTTTGCTTCATCCACAGAAGCTGAGCGCAGCAAGATCCAACAGCAATGTATTCAGATTCAGAAGTGGAGAGAGATACACAATTCTGCTTCTTTGAAGACCAACAGACAAGAGATCATCCAAGAAAGTGACATGTGCCTAATGTAGACTTGCGATCAACCTTGTCACCAGCATAATCAGCATTTGAGAATCCAACTAGATCAAACTCTGAGCCCTTTGGATACCATAATCCTAGTGTTGGGGTGTAAGCCAAATATCGAAGAATTCTCTTTACAGCTAAGTGATGCGACTCCTTTGGTGCCGCTTGGAATCGGGCACACATGCAAACGCTAAGCATGATATATGGCCTAGATGCACATAAGTAGAGTAAAGAACCAATCATGGAGCGGTATACCTTTTGATCGAACCCTTTACCATTGTCGTCAGGGCCCAGATGACTTTTGGTTGGCATTGGCGTCATGTATCCCTTGCAGTCTTGCATTCCAAACTTCTCCAGGAAGTCTTTGAGGTATTTCTCTTGAGATATGAAGATGTCGTTGCTTTGCTGGCAAATTTGAAGAACAAGGAAGAACTTCCGCTCACCCATCATGGACATCTGATATTGTTCTTGCATCATGTGTCCAAACTCATCATTGTATCTTTTGTCAGTGCAGCCGAATATAATGTCATCCACATAGATCTGGCACACAAACAGTTCACCATCGTATGTCTTCGTGAAGAGGGTGGGATCCAGTGAACCAGGTTTGAAGCCTTTTCTCTTCAGGAAGTCTTTGAGTGTGTCATACCAAGCGCGAGGGGCTTGTTTGAGGCCATACAGTGACTTGTTGAGCTCGTAAACCATGTCAGGATGTTTTGGATCTTCAAAGCCAGGTGGTTGTGCAACATACACTTCTTCTTCAATCTTGCCATTGAGAAAAGCACTCTTCACATCCATTTGATAGAGGAGGATGTTGTGCTGGTTGGCATAGGCTAGCAGAATGCGAATGGCTTCAAGCCTAGCCACCGGAGCGGATGTTTCATCAAAGTCAATACCTTCAACTTGAGTATATCCTTGAGCAACGAGACGGGCCTTGTTTCTGACAACTTGACCATTCTCATCTTTTTTGTTGCGATAGATCCATTTTGTGCCTATGATATTGTGCTTGCGAGGATTAGGACGCTTGACCAATTCCCACACATTGTTCAGTTCGAACTGTTGAAGCTCTTCTTGCATAGCTTGAATCCACTCAGGTTCCATGAAGGCTTCAGCATCTTTCTTGCGTTCAGATATAGAGACAAATGCAAAGTGCCCATAGAAATTTGCCAGTTGCGTTGCTCTTGAACGAGTAAGGGGACCAGGTGCATTGATGCTATCAATTATCTTCTCAATATGAACTTCATTTGCAACATGAGGATGAACTGGACGAAGACTTTGCTCTTGCTGATCATTGTCTTCATCTTCAGTATTGGCTTCAGGCTAAGCAGAGTCTTCAAGTTGATTTGGTGCAGATATGATAAGTTCCTCTTCAGCCTGTGCCTCTGAAGGTATGATTTCTCTAGTACCCATAAGCTTGATGGATTCACTAGGTGGAACTTCATCTAGCACATTTGGCAGGTGCTCTCTTTGTGAGCCATTAGTCTCATCAAACCGCACATCCATAGTTTCAACCACTTTATAGTGAAAGAGGTTGAAGACTCTGTAGGAGTGGGAATACTTCCCATAACCAAGCATAAAACCTTCATGTGCTTTCGATGCAAATTTTGAAGTGTGATGTGGATCCTTGATCCAGCACCTTGCACCAAATACTCTGAAGTAGCTTACGTTTGGCTTCTTACCAGTCAGTAGTTCATATGATGTCTTCTTTGGAAGCTTGTGAAGATAAACACGGTTGATGACATGGCATGCAGTATCAATAGCTTTAGGCCAGAACTTCCTTGGAGTCTTGTATTCATCAAGCATCGTCCGAGCCATCTCAATGAGTATTCTGTTCTTGCGCTCCACGATGCCATTCTGCTGAGGTGTGTATGGAGCTGAGAATTCATGAGTGATGCCCAATGTATCAAGATAAGTGTCGAGGCCGATGTTCTTGAACTCTGTGCCATTGTCACTTCTTATGTGCTTGATCTTGATGCCATAGTTTGTCATGGAACGATTGGCAAATCGTTTGAAGACATCCTGCACTTCAGTCTTGTAGAGAATTATATGCACCTAGGTATATCTAGAGTAATCATCAACAATAATGAAGCCATAGAGACAAGAAGTAGTAGTAAGAGTGGAGTAATGAGTAGGGCCGAATAGGTCCATGTGAAGCAGCTCGAAGGGACGTGATGTAGTCATGATTGTCTTTGAAGGATGCTTGGCCCTAGTCATCTTCCTAGCTTCGCAGGCACCGCACAGATGATCCTTTTTGAACTTGACACCCTCGATGCCTACGACATGCTTCTTCCTCGCGAGAGTGTACAAGTTCCTCATGCCAGCATGCCCTAACCTTCGATGCCAGAGCCAGCACTCTGAAGCTTTTGCTAGAAGACATACTGCCAACTGTGGCCCTTTTGAGAAATCTACCATGTATAGATCACCTTTTCGGTACCCTTCAAAGACTAGAGACTTGTTAAATTCCATTAGCACAAGGCAACGATATTTTCCAAATATCACAATCATGTTCAAGTCAAAAAGCATTGAGACAGACATTAAGTTGAAACCAAGGGATTCAACAAGCATCACTTTATCCATGTGTTGATCCTTTGAGATTGCAACTCTACCTAGACCCAATACCTTGCTTTTACCAGTGTCAGCAAATGTGATATGACTCTTGTCAGATGGACGTAAGGTTGAGTCCATGAGAAGACTTCGATCACCAGTCATGTGGTTAGTGCATCCACTATCAATAATCCATTCTGAAGCAGCTGGTGTCATACCCTATAGTGCAGTTAGGGGGTAGGCTTCATGAAGAGTATTGTGAAGCATAAACATTTGACGAGCAAGTGGATTATGAAAGCTAAGATCCAGGTTAGGACTTATAGGATGCATGGCAAGCGACTCAGGAATGAAATACATAATAAGACCATTTGGGCATTTTATCTTGTGCCCCATAAGATGTTTTAGGTCCCCAACAACAGTATCTGACGCCTTCGATTTCTGGCTAGATACCTTTCCCTGCAAAAGAGAGTTAAGTTTTCTTAACCACCCACATCTTCAGGGGTGGCTTTGAAGCTATGAGTCTAAGTGCAGCATCTGAGAACTTTGGCTTTGGGGCCCTAGAAAATAGTCTTGCAGGAGGTGAATAATACTCATAAGAATAAGCAGAGTAGTTCTTGGTCTTATGAACATGGCGGTTTGATGGAACACGCTCATATTCATAGGCCTGAGTATGGTTTCCCTGCAAAACATTTGTGTTAGGGCGACTCTGGTGACTCCTTTGTCTGTATGAAGCCTTTGGACCATGTGAAGCCTTTGGTCTAGGGTTTTTCTTCTTCCCACGTGGTGTCATGATGACATTCACCAGAAGATTTTCAAGACAACTCTTGGGCACCCAGATCTTCTTCAAAGGTGGTCCATTCCTGTAGTTAGTACCAATATACCTGGCAAACACTTCACCATTTTGATTCTTAAACAGTTTATAGTTTGCATCAAAGGATTCATCAATGATAATCGGGTTAGCACAAGTGAAGCCAGATAGGGTAGATGGATCCACTAAAGGTCCCTTTGCAGCAACCCATGTGGTTTTGCGGTACTGCTTAGGCTTCTAGTAAGAACCATCATCATTCATTTTCCTTTCAAACCCAACACCCTCTTTCCTAGGGTTTCGGTTCAGAATCTGTTTCTTGAGGACATCACATAGTGTCTGATGCCCTTTGAGACTCTTGTACGTTCCTGTCTCAAGCAATGTCTTCAACCTGGCCTTCTCATCAGCAATAGTAGTGGTATCCTCAGCAGAGGGGTTAGTTACCACATCAACAATTGAAGATATTGCAATAGCAGTAGCAGTAGAACATCCAGCAACAGAAGTAGCGTTATCACGCTCAAGGCATTTTAGACATGGTGGTTCAAATCCTTCCTGAGTGGGACTGATCTGTTGAGCGCAAAGTGACTCGTTCTCTTTTAGAAGATCTTCATGAGCCGCTCTCGAGTTCTCAAGTTCTTGCTTCCTTGGAAGATAATAGTAGGAGAGCTTTTCATGAGTACTTGAGAGCGTTTCATGACGACTTTCAAGGTCTTCGTACTTAACATGAAGATTTTTAATGTCTTCAATTAAGGACTGAGTTCGAGTCATTTCCGCGTCCAACAGGTCATCGCTTTTGTCTAACAATTTTTGAATATGTTCCATAGCAGTCTGTTGCTGTGTTGCAGTTTTAGCAAGTGTTTTGTAGCTAGGTTTAGATTTACATTCAGAGTCATCTTCACTGGATGTTTGACAGTGAGCATCGCGTAAGTTTACCTTGGCACCACGTTCCATGAAGCAGTAGGTGGGTGTAGAGTCATCTTCGTTAGCATCAGCATTGGTGAAGAGGCCATCGTCTTCAGTGTTGAAGATGGACTTGGCGACGTACGCTGAAGCTAAAGCCAGGCTTGCCACGCCTCAAGGAGATTCCTCTTTGTAAGTGCATCTAGTGCCACCACTAGTTGGTTTTGGAGTATTGACGACAAACCTAGTTGAGGGACTAATGTGTTTGTGAGAATTGCAGGATAACACAGGTAGAAGTTCCTCATTGATTCGGTTTTCCTACCAGAGATGACCCCTAAAAATGTATGAAGACATTGATGTCAAAGGTGGTATATGAAGATATTCACATTGAAGACTATGACAAGAGAAGACATCGCATGAAGCCTATGGAGCTTGAAGACTTAGATCCTTCGTAGTTCTTTTTCTTCTTCTTTGTTGAGTCATAGGAACCATCGTACTGTTAAGTGGGGTCCAAGAGAACCAGTCAGAATGACTGAAGTGGTGCTTAACCAAAACCTATGTCTTCAAGTGAAGACTATGAGAGCGAATCTTGTCCAGAGTCGGACAAGTCAGCTTTGCTTGTAGCCCAAGTAAAGTTGCCGTGTGAGTTTGAAATCTGACCGTTGGAACACGTGTCAGTTCCTTAGTGACCCAGGGTCATTTCGGACAAATCAGGTCGGGTTGCCTAGTGGCTACAAATAGCCCACCCCCTACAACCATAAACGGTTGGCTGCTCAGAGTTAGTGTACGGCTTTTGTCGTTTGAGAGCAACCCACCTCGAAGCCTTTGAGAGAGAATTCCTTGCGAGGATAAAGCCCTAACCACCCAGAGCCAAAGAGAATTAGGCATCACTTAAGTCTTCTTGTCTGTGTGATCTTAAGACTTATTACACTTGAGGACTGTGAATCCTTCAGCTGGTTAGGCGTCGTGTTCTGAGCATCCAAGAGACATTGTGGATTGCCGGTGAACGAAGTCTGTGAAGGTTTGGGAGTCTACCTTGAAGACTTACCAGAGTGATTGGGCGAGGTCTGTATGACCTTAGCTCAAGGGGAATACGGTGAGGACTGGGTGTCCTGAGCTGCGTGTTCAGGACTGGGTGTCCGGGACTGTGTGTCCTCAGGTTTAAATACCTAGCCGCCCTAACCAGACGTACAGTTGTCACAGCAACTGGAACTGGTCCAACACATCATTGTCTTCAACGAGTCATTGGTTTCATCCTTCCCTTCTCTTTACGTACTGTTACTCCTTGTGAAGTCATTGTATGATTGCACTATCTTTTATCTTCACTGAGTGATTGCGTGTTCTGTTTGGCTTCATAATATCTTACTACCTGATCATTACTACATTGCTGCTATTAGTCATTGTGCTTTCACTCTATCGAATACTTGACTATGGCTTTCCTAGTGTAGTCTACCTTCCGCTGCAGGGTAATAGGTTTATTTCTATCGTTTGTCTTCATAACTTCCACGTTTTGAAGACTTTCATAAAAATCGCCTATTCACCCCCCCTCTAGTCGATATAACGCACTTTCAATTGGTATCAGAGCAAGGTACTCCCTTGTTCTGTGTGATTCGGTTTAACCACCTGGAGTTTTAGCTATGTCGACTGCAGGGATAATTAAAGTCTCCGTTGCGTGCCCCGTCTTCGATGGAACTGAATATCCCTACTGGAAGAATAAGATGCGCATGCATCTTGAAGCCATTGACATCGACCTATGGTATGTCATCAAGAACGGCGTTCCCAAGGCTGGAGAAGGTGTCACTGCTGCTGACGTCAAGAAGTTCGTTCAACTGGACTCTACTGCCAAGAATATCATCTGTGGTCATCTGACCAAAGGACAGTATGGCCGCGTGAGTGCTTTGGAAACATCTAAGCTAGTCTGGGACTGGCTCTCCAAGGTCAACGAAGGCGTCTCAACCCAGAGAGATCAGAGAATCAGTGTCCTTTGTAACCTCTTCAACCTCTTCAAGAGAAATGACAATGAGAATGTCCAGCTCACATTTGATCGACTCACTGACATCATGAATTAGCTTCAAGCCCTTGGCACTACTGAGATCACCAAGCATGAAGTCGTCAAGACACTACGGAGATCACTTGACAGTTCGTTTGACACCCTAGCCCTGATGATTCAAGAACGTCCTGATTTCAAGACACTCGATCCGTCTGACATACTTGAGAGGCTCAACACACATGAGTTTTAGCTTTCTAAGAAAAGAGATATCTACGGTCCAAACTATGGGCGAACTCGTTCCTTGAAGGCAAAAGTTGTCTCCTCATCTAAAGGAGAATCTGACAGCAGCTCTGATGATCCTGAAGACATTGGAAGGGAACTTGCTATGCTTGTGATGAAGTTCCAAAAATTCACCAAGAAGAAAGGCTTCAGAAAGTCTTCCCGATCAAGCTCAAGGAATGATGAAGCTTCTGCTCATGACTACAAGAAGAAAACATGTCACAAGTGCAAGAAACCTGGCCACTTCATCTCTGAGTGTCCACAGTGGGACAATGAGGACAAAAAGAAGAAGAAGAGCAAGGAATATGACTCTGACGACAACAAGAAGAAGAAATACTCAAAGTCTTCTTCCAAGTCTTCTTCAAAGTCTTCATCACACAAGAAGAGATCATCTGGCAAGGCACGTGCGTTTGTTGGCAAGAAAATGGATTCAGAGGAGGAGTCCGCTTCTGAGGAGGCTGAGGTGGAGTCTGAGGAGGAGTCCGATTCTGGCGTCGCAAGTCTGGCTACAGCATACGTTGCCAAGTCCATCTTCAACACTGAAGACAATGACCTTATCACCGACACCGATGCAAATTACAAGGACTACTCCGCTCCTACCTACTGCTTCATGGCACGCGGTGCCAAGGGAAAGGTCTCCAGCAGAAAACCAAAATCGTCTGACGCTATTGCTGGGGACCTTAAACATCTTGTAGGGCGCAAGATCAAATGCCCGAATGGTCTAACTATGTACTTCATTCCTGAATCGCTTGCTACTCTCCCTATCAGTTCTAATCTGGATCTAAGTTTTCATAACCCACTGGTTCGTCAAATGTTTTTTCTTCACAATTCTCTTTGTGAAGCCTATCCCCCTAACTGCACTGTAGGGTACGACACCAGCATCTTTAGAATGGATTATTGATAGTGGGTGTACCAACCACATGACTGGCAAAAGAAGCCTTCTTATGGACTCAACCTTACGTCCATCCGACAAGAGTCACATCACATTTGCTGACACTGGTAAAAGTAAGGTATTGGGTCTAGGTAGAGTTGCAATCTCAAAGGATAAACACATGGATAAAGTCATGCTTGTTGAATCCCTTGGCTTCAACTTAATGTCTGTCTCAATGCTTTGCGATTTGAACATGATCGTAATATTTGGAAAATATCGCTGCCTTGTACTAATGGAATCTGACAAGTCTCTAGTGTTTGAAGGGTATCGGAAAGATGATTTGTATGTGGTAGATTTTTCGGCAGGACCACAGCTTGCTGTATGTCTTCTAGCAAAGGCTTCAGAATGCTGGCTCTGGCATCGGAGGCTAGGGCATGCTGGCATGAGGAACCTCCACACCCTTGCAAAGAAGAATCATGTCATAGGCATCAAGGGCATCAAGTTCAAGAAAGATCACTTATGCGGTGCCTGTGAAGCAGGGAAGATGACGAGGGCCAAACATCCCTCGAAGACAATCATGACAACCACTCGACCCTTCGAACTGCTCCACATGGATCTTTTCGGTCCCACTCATTACTCAACTCTTACTACTACTGCTTGCCTCTATGGCTTTGTTATTATTGATGATTATTCTAGATATACTTGGGTGCACATAATCCTCTACAAGACTGAAGTGCAGGATGTCTTCAGACGCTTCGCCAATCGAGCAATGAACAACTATGGCGCCAAGATAAAGCACATCAGAAGTGACAATGGCACTGAATTCAAGAATACTGGCCTTGATACATATCTTGGTACCTTGGGCATCACACATGAATTCTCAGCCCCATACACGCCACAACAGAATGGCATCATCGAACGCAAGAACAGAACACTCATTGAGATGGCCCGAACGATGCTTGATGAATACAAGACTCCAAGAAAATTCTGGCCTGAAGCCATTGATACTGCATGCCATACAATCAATCGTGTTTATCTTCACAAGCTTCTGAACAAGACATCTTATGAGCTCCTTACTGGCAAGAAGCCAAATGTCAGTTACTTCAGAGTATTTGGTGCCAGGTGCTGGATCAAGGATCCACATCACACTTCAAAATTTGCACCAAAAGCACATGAGGGTTTTATGCTTGGATATGGAAAGGATTCGCACTCCTACAGAGTCTTCAATCTCTTTCATTATAAAGTGGTTGAAACAGTGGATGTGCGGTTTGATGAGACTAACGGTTCACAAAGGGACCACCTCCCAAATATGCTAGATGAAGTTCCATCCAGCGAATCAATCAAGCTTATGGGAACCGGAGAAATCATACCCTCTGAAGCTCAACCTGAAGAGGAACTTATCATCTCCGCACCTGATCAACCTGAAGACAATGCTAAGCCTGAAGACAATCCCACTAACAATGACAATGATCAGCAAGAGCAAAACCTTCGCCCTGTACATCCTCGTGTTGCCAATGAAGTGCAGATTGAGAGAATAATTGACAGCATCAATGCACCCGGTCTGCTCACTCGATCAAGGGCAACTCAGCTGGCAAATTTCTGTGGGCACTTCGCATTCGTCTCAATAACAGAACCCAAGAAAGTTGAAGAAGCCTTCATGGAACCTGAATGGATTCAAGCTATGCAAGAAGAGCTTCAACAGTTTGAGCTGAATAATGTATGGGAACTGGTTAAGCGTCCTGATCCTCAGAAGCACAACATAATAGGCACCAAATGGATATACCGCAACAAGCAAGATGAGCATGGTTAAGTTGTCAGAAACAAAGCTCGTCTCGATGCTCAAGGATATACTCAAGTGGAAGGCATTGACTTCGATGAAACATTTGCTCCTGTGGCTAGACTTGAAGCCATACGCATACAGCTGGCCTATGCCAATCATCACAACATACTTCTATATCAAATGGCTGTGAAGAGCGCCTTTCTCAATGGCAAGATTGAAGAAGAAGTGTATGTTGCACAACCGCCTGGCTTTGAAGATCCAAAACATCCTGACATGGTATACAAGCTCAACAAGCCACTGTATGGCCTCAAACAAGCCCCTCGGGCCTAGTATGACACACTCAAATACTTCCTGAAGAGCAAAGGCTTCATACCTGGTTCCCTAGACCCCACTCTCTTCACGAAGACATATGATGGTGAACTGTTTGTGTGCCAAATATATGTGGATGACATTATCTTCGGCTGCACCAATCAGAAGTACAGTGAAGAGTTTGGATATATGATGCAAGAGCAATATCAGATGTCCATGATGGGAGAGCTGAAGTTCTTCCTCGGTCTCCAAATACGACAGCAACGCAACGGCATCTTCATATCTCAAGAGAAGTATCTCAAAGATTGTTTGAAGAAGTTCGGTATGCAAGACTGCAAAGGCTTCACGACGCCAATGCCAGCCAAGCATCATCTGGGTCCTGACGACAATGGTAAAGAGTTCGACCAAAAGGTATACCGCTCCATGATTGGTTGTTTGCTTTATCTATGTGCATCTAGGCCAAATATTATGCTTGGTGTTTGCATGTGTGCTCGATTTCAAGCGACACCAAAGGAGTCGCATCACTTAGCTGTGAAGCGAATTCTTCGATATTTGGCTCACACACCAACTCTAGGACTATGGTATCCAAAGGGCTCAGAGTTTGATCTGGTTGGATTCTCGGATGCTAATTATGCTGGTGACAAAGTGGATCGCAATTCTACATCAGGCACATGTCACTTTCTGGGACAATCACTTGTATGTTGGTCTTCAAAGAAGCAAAACTGTGTATCTCTCTCCACTGCTGAATCTGAATACATTGCTGCTGGATCTTGCTGCGCTCAGCTTCTGTGGATGAAGCAAACACTCAAGGACTATGGCATTCATCTGAAGCAAGTGCCACTCTACTGCGACAACGAAAGCGCCATCAAGATTGCCAACAACCCAGTTCAGCACTCGAAGACAAAGCACATTGAAATTCGTCATCACTTTCTCAGAGATCATGTTGTGAAGGAAGATATTGATATTATACACGTCAACACTGAAGAGCAATTGGCAGATATCTTCACCAAGCCCTTGGATGAGAAGAGATTTTGCAAGTTACGGTGTGAGCTAAATATCCTGGAATCCTCAAATGTCCTGTGATCAGGCACACATCCTAACACTTATGAATATTGATGACTTAGATGTGCAACACACGAAGTAAAGTATATCTTCAATCAATGAAGACACACATTCTAAGTGTGAATACATTAATGTGGAATTTGACTTCGGAGCGCCACGATAATTGTGCGCCATGTCTGGGTCTAATACTTCCTATACGGTGGGTAACGTCACCACCAAATGTTCTGTTTGAAGTGTTTCACTCATGGCATTACATTTGCTGTGTCTTCAGACTCGGTTTTGGCTTCAATCTCAACATATCTTCATGATTATCTTCACTATGTTGATTATATAGATATATATATATATACTAGTGTTCCGTCCTCTACAGCATTCACTTATAGCTATGTCTTCTTGTTGAATCTTTTGAACTAAGTGAATGTGATCGGACCCTAACCTCTCTATGCTTTCTATCTCAAACTCTATCTCTCCAAATCATATGCATTCTATTGAAACTGTCGAATGTCTTCTCTGCATCCTTGTCAGCAGAAGATACAGAGACAACCATTAAGTCCGTTTTCAATGCTCATTCCTCCACCTGAAACCCGGAGAAGTGGGAATGACCACCCGACAATCCAAGCGTGCGTGGGACGTGGAACAAACCCCAATATGTTGCATGATGGCCATGTGTTCCTCATATGCGAATCGCCAGGGGCACCTGTGTAATAACACAGTGCCGCCCCTGTACCTATAAATACACACCTCACAGCAGTCATTATCTCTTCTTCCACTCTCGCACGAACCCTAGCGCCACCGCTAGCCCTCGACGATGCCGGCGACGAAGCGCTTCACTGCCGCAACCTCTCCGACGCCGTCTTCACGCCGACCGCGGACATCGCCTTCTCCGCCATCGCCATAGGTGTCCTCCGTCGCCAAGTTAGGGCACGGACGATCGAACTGCTCGGCCTCCTCTTCCACTCCGTCTAGCAGTTCTTCGTGTGGTAAATAAAACCTCCTTTTTACGGCCTCTTTGATCCTATAGCTTTATCACTTTCTACCACAAGCAGTTTCTATTCACACAAGTTGGATCTCTTTCATACTGCATCTCATAACATGCCTAGTATATTCACTTATGCTTCACAAAGTAGTTAGATTCCTCACTTGTACTGATCCGTGGATTCGTACAAATCTGGAACCAACTCCTTATCTATGAGTGAATGTCTTCACACGATGAGGTCAATGTCTTCTAAACTGATTTATCTTCAAAATCTTCTGAGAATGCATATGACCTCTTCCCCTTCCCTCGCACCTTAATGCTGTCACAGGTACATGTCCGTGGGAGAATCCCTTGGTTCTCATAGTCTGCATTCATTTGCAGAATTCTTACATCATCATATAAATTCTCCCGAAGCCAGTTCCTGTTTGTCCAGCAAGCGAAAGCCTCCGAAGCCTTTGAACGTGTTGAAGTCATTCAGGTTAAACTTCATGGCTACAGAGAAATCTGTAAGGAAGGGAGGCAGACAGCGTCGTGGGGGAACATCAAGAGATCTGCCTGATGACCTCTCAGAACTTTACAAGACAGATCCTGAAGAGGATTATAATCAGCGCAAGACCCGAATCCAGTGGATTCGAAGATATTGGGCAGAACAATGGTTCAAATACCGGTTTGTGACCCAAGAATATGCTGAGAAAAACGCCATCAAGCGACCGTGGGGAGACATCCTATACAAGAATCTTCAACTCAGGTCCAGAGAAGAAGCCATTGAACAAGGCTTCTATCCCTGCATGGTCCGTGGGCCACAGCCTGCAGATGCACACCCATCGTCACTACTATGGTGCCGTGACGACAATCTGTTCAAGCGCAACTTCCAGTTTGCCAAGAACTCAGCGAAGCAGAACAAGAAGTCTTTGGGATTAGACTTCAACCCTGGTCCCTCTGCTCCCCGTGCCGATGGAACTCGCGAAGCTGAACCCAATCTTCTTGGGCCCTTCTACAATCTTGAAGGCCTCATCACTCACATCGTGGTTCACGGGACAGCCGTGAATGAGCCTGCAGATGACGCTGAATCAGATGAAGCGCCTGCAGCGCCGAAGCCAAAGAAGCTGAAGCAGCCAAAAGCTTCAAAGCCTGCCTCTGCTCCAAAAATCTCATGGGCGAAGCCACTGGCAACTGCACCTTCTGAAGACAGTGTGCAGTCTGAAGATCTGTCACGCATCTCCAAGCCACAGAAGGTCAAGATGCCTCTGCCACACACCGGCCAAGAGCTAACAGCTGCTGCCATTCTGCGCAATGATGCCATTGATCTGTCAAGTGATGAAGATCTTGCAGATGACGCTCTTGAGCAACTCACCAAGAGCAAAGAAGAAGCAGAAATCTTCAATGATCTGCCTCTCTTTGATGTAACAATCATCCACAACTTCATTGATGAGTGGTTTGACACGCCAAACATCAGCTTCGAAGATCTGCAACTACCCATTGGCCTTAGTGTCACCTTCCATGGCGCCATTGCTTCAGAGCTAGCTATCGCCCAGCGCATTGTTGAACTGAAGCAGAAGATTGACTTTGAGAAATCTCAGTTCAAGAAGCATATGGCCAAGCTCAGCATGCAAGAGGTGAAGAACTTCAAGATTATGTTGCACGAGCTCAAGGAAGCCTTTCTCAAGAAACGTGCAGAAGCTCAGGGTTCGCGTGAGCGCATGAAGGTTCTGGCTGACAGATGTGTGCAAGCCTACAATGAGGCTGAGAAGCGCAAGGCCCTTGGGCATCCTGGCATCGACCCCAGGATGGCTGCAAAGAAGAAGAAGAAGCCTGCTACGGATGAACCCGACGTACCAAGGCAGGAAGCAGATCCCATTGTCTTCCCAACTAGAATGACTGGCTCGAAGCCAAAAAGCCGATCAACCGCTTCAGAGCTGAAGAAGACGAGGACTGCTGAGGCTGAAGCCAGGAAGAGGAAACATCCTGAAGCCTCTCCTACTGCCCCCTCCAAGAAGAAGAGGAAGACCAAGAAAGAACGGGCTGCTCCCACAGAGCCTTTGATTGTTGAACCCATTTCCATGGTTCGTCCTGACGCTGAACGCCAACTGACAATCCATGAGCCTGCTTTCACAGAGCCTCATGAAGCTGAAGACTTTCCAGCAGCTGATCCCATCGCTGCTGAAGACATTGGTCACCATGACCATGTAGAAGATGGTGCAGTCCTTCCTCAGCTCGAGCACAGCGAACTCATCAGCATTGGTCGTCCTCTGACGCCAATTGCTCAGGATGCTTCATTGGCTGATCGCCCACAAGAGGAAGAAGACTTTGAGGCCCATCCAACTCCAACTACACAGGCGTCGCCTGCGTTGCGCAGGCTTCGCAAAGGACCAAGGCCTCCATTCTCTGCGTATGAAACTGCTGAAGACATTCCGGCTGCATCAGCCGATGAAGAAGAAGTCCCACAAGCTGCTACTCCCCTGTCCCACCAAGAAGCGGTTATCGAGGAGAACGTGATTGTGACTAACCCTCCAGCTCGTCAAGTGGAGGTTGAAAATCTTGAGGCTGCCACCACCAACACCAATGAAGCCACTGATGCTGTCATGGCTGAAGCTAATGTGGATCCCTCCCCAACAAAAGCATCAGAAGTCAACGAAGCCACTAATCCCACTGCTTCTGTTCCCACGCCTGATGTCGGTCCTCAGTTCGACTATCATGTTGAGCACAGGCCTCAGGTACAGAAGCCAACCCCAAGATTGCCCAGGTTCCCAGGTCCTGCATCAGCACCTGGATCCTTCAATATCAATGGCTTCAGAGCAGACAACACATTCTTCAATAGCTCCAGGAACCCCTACTCAAGGGAAAGAATATCATCTGTTAAGTTCTGGAGCTATCCGCAACGAAGCTATTACTCTTGCATTCTCTACAATCAAGGTCGCATCTTCCCACACAAGCGTCTTGATATTGAAGCAATAGCTGGTCTGCCCTGTCTGGAAGAAGCTCTGGATTGCTTCAAAGAGGTTGGATTGCTGCCGTTCGTCACTGACCAAGAGCATTGGAATGAAGAGTTGCTGCTCCAATTCTATGCCACACTTCACATCCGCGGGTATAACAGAGATCCAAAGACTTGGGTCCTGGAGTGGATGATAGGAAACATTCATCACGAAGCCAAAGCCTTTGACATCATTGAGCTCACTGGTCTACCCACTCCCAGCGATCTTTACGAATCTGGCTATCAACTTCACAGTGAAGCTGTGGAGAGCATCTTTCAGAAGCCTGAACCTAACATGAGTCAGATGCTCAGCATGATGAAGCCATTACCCCAAGATGCTGCATATCCCAAAGAGTTCTTTGTTGAAGACCTAGAGTATCTGCCAAGGACTATTTATCACATCATAAGGCGAACTCTCTGGCCCATCAAAGGGCACTCTCCACATGCCAAGCTGGAAGGTGCAATGAAGACTTTGGTCTTCTATATTCTTCATGGAAAATGCTTCAATGCACAGGACTTCTTCATTCGCCAACTTGCTGCATCAGGCTCTGATCTATTTGGCTTGAAGTTCTACGCCCCATGGGTAATGCAGCTGATCAAACTTCACTCCGCTATCTCATATCAGCCATCTGCTCGCAATCATCGGATTTTTCTGCCTGATGTGGATATGTCTATTGAAGCCATCTATCCTGATCCTGCCAAGGAACCTCTAAGTCTTCAGAATGCAGAGCATCAAAGTTTTTCTCAGAACATTGAAGGAGTTGAAGCAGTCACTCGTGTGTATCCTTTGGCTGGCACTACACGTGCACCGCATCCTGCTCTCACTGAAGCCACTGACAGTACAACTGCCCCACGACCCAAGAAGCGCACTCGTGTTCTCAATGACCAAGAGCTTCTTGTGGCTCTTCATCAGAAACAGGATAGGCATCATGACTGGCTGAAGCGTCAAATGCAAAGCCTCTTGGTGGATGTTAATCGCATTCGCAATCTTGTCACCAAGAATGCCTTTGTTGCTCATGAAACCTCTCGACGCACATGGAAAGGGCTAACGCTGATGTGTTCTGAAGATGATCTTCAAGAGGATGGCTTCTCTGAGCACTTCAAGTTTGACTCCACACCTCCTAGAAGGGCAGTGCTGTGAAGAACTCCATCTCTTGAAGACTCTAAGTTCTCTTCCTCTGCTACAACTGTAAATGCCAGAGTGATCGAGGATGACGACGATGCTACTTCACCGCCGCCTCCTTCAGCACGCTTCGACACTGCTCCAAGCTCTTCTGCACCGCCGAACATCACCAACGACCCTGCTGCTTCACCTACTCTTCATGGGAACGAGTAGAGGCTCTATGACTTCAAACCTTTTTGGTCCTTAGTGACAAAAGGGGGAGAAGCATATGAGTTTAATAGTCTTCAAGCGGGTCCATATGGGCGGGTGCTTCATATTTTGCTTCGTGTTTACAACCGCGTTTTGATACATTTGGTTCTTTGAGTTGTAACACTTAAACTCGATGGTCATCTGCTACCTATTTGCCATTTTGTGATGCGATGATAAATTCCGCATGTGCGACGATAAATTCCGCACTTATATCATTTTGCAGATGTCCATTTTCCATTATGCATGTCATTATCTTCACATACCTTCACATGCATAGTGGATTGTCATCATAAGTTGAAGGGGATCTTCACAAGCACAACCTGCCATGTGCATTTGCATTCCAAAAGCAAACTACTTATATGCACATCTTCTGGGGGAGCCCTTGCAACTTATGAAGACAATTCCTTATCCTTAACAATTTCACATATTATATTCCCCGTTGAAAACTTCAACTAGTTTGTCATCAATCACCAAAAAGGGGGAGATTGTAAGTGCATCTAGTGCCACCCCTAGTTGGTTTTGGAGTATTGACGACAAACCTAGTTGAGGGACTAATGTGTTTGTGAGAATTGCAGGATAACACAGGTAGAAGTCCCTCATTGATTCGGTTTTCCTACCAGAGATGACCCCTAAAAATGTATGAAGACATTGATGTCAAAGGTGGTATATGAAGATATTCACAGTGAAGACTATGACAAGAGAAGACATCGCATGAAGCCTATGGAGCTTGAAGACTTAGATCCTTCGTAGTTCTTTTTCTTCTTCTTTGTTAAGTCATAGGAAGCACCGTACTATTAAGTGGGGTCCAAGAGAACCAGTCAGAATGACTGAAGTGATGCTTAACCAAAACCTATGTCTTCGAGTGAAGACTATGAGAGCGAATCTTGTCTAGAGTCGGACAAGTCAGCTTTGCTTGTAGCCCAAGTAAAGTTGCCGTGTGAGTTTGAAATCTGACCGTTGGAACACGTGTCAGTTCCATAGTGACCCAGGGTCATTTCGGACAAATCAGGTCGGGTTGCCTAGTGGCTATAAATAGCCCACCCCTACAACCATAAATGGTTGGCTGCTCAGAGTTAGTGTACGGCTTTTGTCGTTTGAGAGCAACCCACCTCGAAGCCTTTGAGAGAGAATTCCTTGCGAGGATAAAGCCCTAACCACCCAGAGCCAAAGAGAATTAGGCATCACTTAAGTCTTCTTGTCTGTGTGATTTGAAGACTTATTACACTTGAGGACTGTGAATCCTCCAGCCGGTTAGGCGTCGCGTTCTGAGCATCCAAGAGACATTGTGGATTGCCGGTGAACGAAGTCTGTGAAGGTTTGGGAGTCTACCTTGAAGACTTACCAGAGTGGTTGGGCGAGGTCTGTGTGACCTTAGCTCAAGGGGAATAAGGTGAGGACTGGGTGTCCTGAGCAGCGTGTTCAGAACTGGGTGTCCGGGACTGTGTGTCCTCAGGTTTAAATACCTAGCCGCCCTAATCAGACGTACAGTTGTCACAGCAACTGGAACTGGTCCAACACATCATTATCTTCAACGAGTCACTAGTTTCATCCTTCCCTTCTCTTTAGGTACTGTTACTCCTTGTGAAGTCATTGTATGATTGCACTATCTTTTATCTTCACTGAGTGACTGCGTGTTCTGTTTGGCTTCATAATATCTTCCTACCTGATCCTTACTACATTGCTGCTATTAGTCATTGTGCTTTCACTCTATCGAATACTTGACTATGGCTTGCCTAGTGTAGTCTACCTTGCGCTGCAGGGTAATAGGTTTATTTCTATCGTTTGTCTTCATAACTTCCATGTTTTGAAGACTTTCATAAAAATCGCCTATTCACCCCCCCCCCCCTCTAGTCGATATAATGCACGTTCACTCTTCAGACTCCATCTCCACCTCCTCAGATGCAGACTCCTCCTCTGAATCCATTTCCTTGCCAACAAATGCACGACCCTTGCTAGATGAGCAATTCTCGTGTGATGAAGACTTTGACGAAGACTTAGAAGAAGACTTTGAGGATTTCTTCTTTTTCTTGTCATCAAAATCATATTCCTTGCTCTTCTTCTTGTTGTTGTTCTCATTGTCCCACTGAGGACATTCAGAGATGTAGTGACCAGGTTTCTTGCACTTGTGACATGTTCTCTTCTTGTAGTCACGGGAGGAAGCTTCATTAGTTCTTGAGCTGGATCTTGAAGACGGTCTGGAGCCTTTCTTCCTAGTGAACCTTTGGAACTTCTTCACGAGCATGGAAAGCTCCTTTCCAATGTCTTCAGGATCCTCAGAACTGCAGTCAGATTCTTCTTCAGATGAGGAAACGGCCTTTGCCTTCAAGGCGCGAGCTCGACCATAGTTGGGACCATAGATGTCTCGTTTCTCAGATAGCTGGAATTCATGTGTGTTGAGCCACTCAAGTATGTCAGACGGATCGAGAGTCTTGAAGTCAGGGTGTTCTTGAATCATCAAGGCCAAGGTGTCAAATACGCTGTCGAGTGATCTCCAGAGTGTCTTGACGATTTCATGCTTGGTGATTTCAGTGGCGCCGAGTGCATGAAGCTCATTTGTGATATTAGTGAGGCGATCAAACGTCAGCTGAACATTCTCATTGTCATTTCTCTTGAAACGGTTGAAGAGATTGCGAAGAACACTGATCCTTGAGTCTCTCTGAGTTGAGACGCCTTCATTGACCTTGGAGAGCCAGTCCCAGACTAGCTTTGCAGTTTCCAGAGCACTCACACGGCCATACTATCCTTTGGTCAGATGACCACAAATGATGTTCTTGGCAGTGGAATCCAGTTGAATGAACTTCTTGACATCAGCTGCGGTGACGCCTTCAACATCCTTGGGAACGCCATTCTTGATGACATACCAGAGGTCGACATCAATGGCTTCAAGATGCATGCACATCTTATTCTTCCAGTAAGGGTAATCAGTGCCATCAAAGACAGGGCATGCGGCGGAGACTTTGATTATCCCTGCAGTCGACAAAGCTAAAACTCCAGGTGGTTAAACCAAATCACACAGAACAAGGGAGCACCTTGCTCTGATACCAATTGAAAGTGCTAGTTATCGACTAGAGGGGGAGTGAATAGGTGATTTTTATGAAAGTCTTCAAAACACGCGGGTTTTGAAGACAAACAGAAGAAATGAACCTATTGATATGTAGTGGAAGGTAGACTACACTAGACAGGCCATAGTCAAGTAAGCAAATGAAGTGAAAGCATGAAGACTATCAGCAGCTAGGTAGTATGGATCAAGATGGAAGAAAGTATGAAACTAATCAACAATCTTCACATAGTGAAGTCAATCATATCATACAAGCAGGCAATGACTTCACGAAGACAAACAGTAAGTAAAGAGAGAGGTAAGGATAGAACCAGTTGCTTGGTGAGGACAGGTGTTTTTTAGACCAGTTCCAGTTGTTGTGACAACTGTACGTCTACTTAGGGAGGCTGAGATTCAACTCACAAGACCGCGTCTTCACCTTATTCCCCTTGAGCTAAGGACACATAGTCCTCGCCCAATCACTCTGGTAAGTCTTCAAGGTAGACTTCCAAACCTTCACAGACTTCGTTCGCCAGTGATCCATAATGACTCTTGGATGCTCAGAACGCGACGCCTAACTGGCTGGAGGATTCACAGTCCTCAAGTGTAAGAAGTCTTCAGATCACGCAGACAGAAAGACTTCAGTGATGCCTAACACTCTTTGGCTCTGGGTGTTTAGGGCTTTGTCCTCGCAAGGATTTCTCTCTCAAAGGCTTCGAGGTGGGTTGCTCTCAAACGACAAAAGCATGCACTAACTCTGAGCAGCCACCAATTTATGGTGTAGGGGGTGGGCTATTTATAGCCACTAGGCAACCCAACCTGATTTGTCCGAAATGACCCTGGGTCACTAAGGAACTGACACGTGTCTAACGGTCAGATTTCAAACACACGCGGCAGGTTGACTTGGGCTACAAGTAAAGCTGACTTATCCAGCTCTGGATAAGATTTGCTCTCATTGTCTTCACTCGAAGACATATGATTTGGTTGAGCATCACTTCAGTCACTCTGAATTTGTTCACTTAGACCCCACTTAACAGTACGGTGGTTCCTATGACTCAACAAAGAAGAGAAGGAAACTACGAAAGAACTATGTCTTCGCAATCCACAGTCTTCATACAATGTCTTCTCATGTCATAGTCTTCAATGTGAAACTCTTCATAGACCACCATTGTCTTCAATGTCTTCACACATTTTTAGGGGTCATCTCTGGTAGGTAAACCGAATCAATGAGGGACTACTACCTGTGTTATCCTGCAATTCTCACAAACACATTAGTCCCTCAACCAGGTTTGTCGTCAATACTCCAAAACCAACTAGGGGTGGCACTAGATGCACTTACAAGATCTCCGCTCGTGACACTCTCATGTAATAATGAGTGGGGTTGTACATGCCCCGGAGTCTCAGGAGCGCCGCCCTCAGGCCTCGGGGACTCGCTCCCACGCCTAGTGGCAGCACTTAGCTCCCCGCTGGTGAGAAGACAAGAAGACTAGACTATGTGCCGGACGTGGCCATTTGCTCTTAACCTCTTTTCTATAGCCCTGTTTCTGGCTTTGGATTTAAGTTGAAGTTGAATTTTCAGTCCTATGCACGGGGGGGTGACTTTTCTCGTTCGTTCGATTTCTTGCCATCTGGTTCCTTGCCCGACTCGGAGTTCGCACCTATTGCCTCCCCCTCACAAGCCCCTCGAGAGCGGGGGCTGGGCATGGCACGCGTGCGCAGCGTGCACGCCCTTCCACGGCTGGCGCTTGCTCCTCACGGCGCCCTCTCGGGCGAATCAGCAGGCCCTTCAGGAGATCACGACCTCATGAACTAGCCGGAAACCGGTCCTGACCAAGGTAAATTTTAGTAGTAAACTCGCGACATGACTCGCGGGCCCGTAAAAAACACACATCTTCAGCTTGGCCTAAGGAATAGAGGTAGCAATTTGTTTACATGAGGGGCTCCCCCTCCCAAAATGTTGTCACAACTTTCAGGGTCGTGCCCAAGTTTTCGCTTACAGGCTCAGCAATGAGAGAGCACGGGCTCAATCGGACATATCATTCGCCGCGTCCTCCGGGACGCCCTCAGACGCGTCGCTAGCATCATCGTCACCGTCGCTGGCGCCACCATCCTCGTCCCCAGCATCACCGTCACGATTGTCAGCGTCACCCGCACCATCGTCGATCACGTCACCTTCATCCGCAACGACCACCACCGCGTCGTCCTCGGAGGTGAAGGCTCTGACTAGGGTGTCCACATTGTCCTCTACCCATCGTGCCAGGTTGTCCAGGATGGCCTCGGGCACGGGGGCAATGGCGGTGTCAAAGTCAAAGTTGGGGTAGGTGTTCTGGAGGTGGCTGAAGACACGGGAGAACGCGCGCTTGAGCAGGCTGCGACTCCTCTCCTCGACAAGCATGCGAGCCCTCTCGAATCGATTCTCCAGGAGTGTCACCACGTCGGTGAAGAAAAGGAGGTGACTGGCATAGTCATCTGAGTGGGGATGAGGTGCATTTTCGTCACAGATAGCGCCCAGCGCCGCGTTGGCTCTGGTCCTGAGGTTTTGGAGCATGGGGGCGTGCTCGCGCTCCAGCGTCCGCCGCCGGAGCGCTTCCTCCATGCCCTGCTCCGTGGAGGATTCGGCGTCGGCGACCCGCTGCTAAAGTGAAAGCAGCTCGGCACGTGCGGAAGCCAGCTCGGCTTGCACTGAAGACAAGGCAGCTGCGGCGGCTTTCTCGCGACGTTCAGCCTCATCCAACCCTGACCTGAGCGCATTGGTCCTGCCCACCGCCTCGGCTTCCACAAGCTTCAACTTCAGGTCGTACCTGCCCACAAGATCTGCGCGAGCCTCGGACGCCCGGTGATCGACTTCCTCCTGGGCCTTGGCCTCTCGCGCGCCAATAGCATCCTCAGCTTGGGCAACCTGGCGCTCCCTCACCTCCAACCGCTCGAGCTCGAGGCTGCGCTCCGTGGCTTCCAGCGCCAGCGCTTCCTCATGCCTCAGGATCTCTTCCTCCTCGGCAGGCGTCCCCTTCATCGACGCTAGGGCGGCCTTGCACGCCTCCACTTGCTGCTCCAGGGAGGCACTCCAGGCTTGGAGCTCCCACACGCGTTTCTCCATGATCTCGCGACGTTGATCAGCTTCCGGGCTCCCCCCAAGGCTCGGGCGCAAGCTTCGCGTGAGGTCGCAAGAGACACCTCGGCCTTCACGTTATGAAGCTCATGTTGGCGGCGCCCGAGGTTGATAGCCACCTTCAGTTTATGCCACTCTTCCACCAACCAAAGACCCTCGGCCTCGAGGCGCGCATCTACATCCGCGAGCTCCCCGCCAAGCCGATTCATCGCGCCCATTGCCTCCCGGAAGAGCTCACGACGGACGACGCTCCTTTCATGCGCAGCTTTGAGCATGCGGCCGACTCCATCCTCCACGGCAGGGGCCGTCGACGGGACCCGAAGCGGCTCGCCCCCTTCTCGCAGGGGGCTGGGGGCTGGCGCCCCTCCGGACACCGACTGGGCTTCGACAGGAGCCCGGTTAGGATAGGGCTCGCCACTGGAAGAAGGAACCAAGACCGAAGCCATCCAGTCATCGTCCATAACTAGAGGAGGAGACCTCGGCACTCTCAGCACACCCCCGACGAGGCCACGAAGAAGAGACGGCAGGAGCGCGGGCTCAAGCTGCCAAGCCAGCGCATCTACCTCTCCAGCCAACCCTGCGACGGGGGTAGCATATTGGCCTGGGACTCTCAAGGCCGGCAGAAGATCCGAGGCATGAGGGGTTTGCTTCCCGAGGGGCTTCACGGCCTTAGCAGATGGGATCCTGAAGAACCACCGTCAGGAAGGGAAGCAGCACTCAAGGAATCACAGAGATAAGGTACTTACTCATCTATGGCGATGTACTTCCTCTGTTTCAACGGCTGAAAAGCGCCGTTGCCGCAGCTTGGGGACCCCTTCCTCTTGCGGAGCGCATCGAAGTCTACACGGAGCCGGCTGAAGCATCGCACGTGGCGACCATCGCAGGGCGTGGTTGGTGAAGCACCCGAGGGGATGACCTCGGGAGCACCAAGCTGGGGAGATCCATCAAATACCTCCTCATGACGGCCTCTAGAGGCCTCGGGAGCAGCGGGTTGCGTCGCCCCCTCAACTGCTTCCTCGGCACAGGAGTTGTGGGCTCCCGAAGTTGACGCCTCAGGAACTGTGGGCGGCTCCAACGTCGCGCCACTTGCGCCTCCAGTTTCCGGTGATGCTTGCCCCCCTGCGTCCACTCTTGGGGCAAGTTCGGTGCAGGTAGCAAAGATGGGCACCACGGTGATGGGGTTCTCATGGGACCCCTCAAGGCCAACCGGATGCAGCCCCCATCCATTAAAGGGGGGCATCTGGCCTGCGAACTCCACCCTATTCAGGCAGCAGTACAAGAGACAGCCCTACGGTGGCATATCGGTTGGCAAGGGGTTGCCCGCCAGGACCTCGAGCAATGTTCTTCGTGCCGCAAGCGGAAGCTCTGACTCCTAGAGCATCATGCGATCCAAGCCGACAGATAAGGACCACATCAACTGGGAATGGCGTTGAAGAGGGGCGATGCGGCGTCGGAGGAACTCCTTCATCACCATGGGCGCGGTCAAGCCAAGGTATTTCAACCTCCTCATCCGGAGCTAGATGAAGGCGAGGCAGGGGCTCGTAAGCTTCTTGACCCCAGCCGGAGCTGGGAACAGCGGGCGCAGACGGAGGTGAGAGCAAAGGGCTGAGCACTCCGACATCCACATATACCCACCGCGTCCGGAACTCGCTCGTAGACAGCGGGAGCTCAAAGTCAATCCACGAGCCGGCCGTCGCCACCACGGCCTGGAAGCTCAGGCACCCCGAGTGTTGCTGGGGGTCGGTCAAGTGCAGCAAGAAGAAATGGCGCAGAAGGGCCACCGAGGGGGCAATGCCCACCATGGCCTCGCAGGCGAAGGCGAAGATGGCAAGAAGAGTGATAGATTGGGGATCTAAGTGCAGCAGATGAATCTGGTAATGGGAAAGCACGACATTGAAGAAGACGGAGAAGGGGGGAACCAGACCGGCCCACAGGGCATCGACGAAAAACTGGACCTCGGTGGCTGCTCTATCAACAGAAGCTAGGGATGCCGACCAGGCCGCCATCCTACCCCATTCGTTGAAGCTGGTGGCGAGCGCAAGATGGACCTTGTCCATGGCCTCCTCATTGAGCACCCGCGATCGGCCAACAGCGGGCTCGACAGTAGCAGGCGGGTTGACCGAGGACAGGGGCTTCTTCCCTTTCTCCGTCCGGTTCGGTGCCATAACGATGGGGAGGACAGAGCTCAGGTTGGATTGGGAAAGGAAGCTGAGGTTCGAGGAAGCAAAGGAGTCAGAGGGTGCGTCGCCAGCAAGGGGGAAATAACTGTGTGGGACGCCGTGGCCACCTAGCCAGGCGGATATCAAGGCTGCGTGGGGAAGCGCCGCCGCCCACGTCCAATCGACCTCCACGTGTCAGGCAGGGCCGCGGGCTATTGGGGCGGCAGGCTGATGGGGCCCGTGGCGCTACGTGCTTGCCCTTTGGCTTCTCCTTGAAGCCAAGCCTGAGCGCTCCGTGGGCCCAGGGGATACTGTCTGCATTCTGGGAATGGGGGTCCCCAGACTTTCCTGCCCACGGCCCGCAGCGTGGCTCAACCAGCGGCCCTGTACGGCCCATCTTCACCAGCAAACATTCAAGACCCTCGCGAGGGGCCAAGCCTCGTGAGGCGGACGACGCGAGAGCTCCTCAGGGGCGGCCTCACCAGTCTCGCTCGCGAGGGGCGGAGAGATCTAAGCGAGGGACACCTCGCGAGGTTTCTGTGACGCAAGCCATGATGACTGGCGCCTGGCGGGCGACAGCGCGCGCAGTGTCCTCATTTCCTCTTTGGTGCTAAAGGGGAAAGTGCAGACGAGGAGTCCCGAGGCATCAGGCAAAGGTTTCCATATCGGTGCAACAAGACCAAGACCAGTAGGATGGCAGGACGAAGGTCATCGTGGAGCCCAAGACGGCGTCACCACCAGAGCCTTTGGCAGGCGAAGACTACTTTTGTCAGGATAGCTTGTATTAGTTGTCTCCTTCGAATTTGGCCGTTGTGGGATCCCTTCCCGCTCAATATTTGGCAAGAGGACCAGGGCCTCTATAAATAGGACTAGCCACCACCGTAGGGACACATCTCATCTTGGACTAGATCCATTCCACCAAGGCCACCAGACAAGTTCACCAAGCACAAGAACATCTCTCCTCGTGAGGCTGTTCTTCCCTTGTAACTGTTCATCCTCAGCCCCAGAGGCAATCCACCACACCACACTGGAGTAGGGTATTACACCACAACGGTGGCCCGAACCAGTATAAATCTTATGTCTCATGTTCTTTGGGTTCGTCAAGCTAGGCCATGAGATCATAGAGTGTGCGAGCTACAGAGGGGGAGAGATCTTTGTGCGCACCCCAGTGTTCGAACCTCAAGGGTTTTGCCGGAACCCGAAATCCAACAGTATCAACTCCCCCAAGCTTAAACCTTTGTTTGTCCTCAAGAAATTCATTTGATAAATTGAAAGTGATAAAGAAAACCTTTTACAAACTCCGTTTGCTCTTGTTGTTGTAAATATGTAAAGCCATCATTCAAGTTTTCAGCAAAGATTATGAACTAACCATATTCACAATAACATTTAGGTATCATGTTTACTCATATCAATGACATAATCAACTAGCGAACAATAATAGTAAATCTCGGATGACAACACTTTCTCGAAACAATCATAATATGATATAACAAGATGGTATCTCGCTAGCCCTTTTTGAGACCGCAAAACATAAATGCAGAGCACCTCTGAAGATCAAGGGCTGACTGGAAATTGTAATTCATGGCAAAAGAGATCCAGTCAGAGTCATACTCAATGTAAACTAATAATAATACATGCAAATGACAGCGGTGCTCTCCAACTGGTGCTTTTTAATAAGAGAACGATGACTCAGCATAAGAGTAAATAGATAGGCCCTTCACAAAGGGAAGCAGGGATTTGTAGAGGTGCTAGAGCTCTGTTTTGGAATTAGAGATGAATAATATTTTCAGCGGTATACTTTCATTGTCAACATAACAACCGAGAGATCTCGATATCTTCCATGCTACACACTTATAGGCGATTCCCAAATAGAACGGGAAAGTTTATACTCCCCCTACCACCAACAAACATCAATCCATGGCTTGTCCGAAACAACGGGTGCCTCCAACTAACAACAATCCTGGGAGAGTTTTGTTTGCAATTATTTTGATTTGATTGTAGCGTGGGACTGGGCATCCCAGTTACCAGCCATTTTCTCGTGAATGAGGAGCGAAGTCCACTCCTCTTGAGAATAACCCGCCTAGCATGGAAGATATAGACAGCCCTAGTTGATACATGAGCTATTTGAGCATACAAAACAAAATTTCATTTGAAGGTTTAGAGTTTGGCACATGCAAATTTACTTGGAACGAAAGGTAGATACCGCATATAGGAAGGTATGGTGGACTCATATGGAATAACTTTTGGGGTTTATGGAAGTGGATGCGCAAGCAGTATTCCCATTTAGTACAAGTGTAGGCTAGAAAGAGACTGGGAAGCGACCAACTAGAGAGCGACAACAATCATGAACATGCATTAAAATTAATCAACACTGAATGCAAGCATGAGTAGGATATAATTCACCATGAACATAAATATCGTGGAGGCTATGTTGATTTTGTTTCAACTACATGCGTGAACATGTGCCAAGTCAAGCCACTCAAATTGTTCAAAGGAGGATACCACCCTATCATACCACAGCACAACCATTTTAATAGCATGTTGGCACGCAAGGTAAACCATTATAAACTCCTAGCAAATTAAGCATGGCATGAGCAACTATAATCTCTATCTGTCATTGCAAATATGTTTCATTCATAATAGGCTGAATCAGGAACGATGAACTAATCATATTTACAAAAACAAGATAGGTCGAGTTCATGCCAGCTTTTCTCATCTCAATCAGTTCATCATATATCGTCATTATTGCTTTTCACTTGCACAACCGAATAGTGTGGATAATAATAATAGTGCGCGTGCATTGGACTAAGCTAGAATCTGCAAGCATTCAATTCAAGGGAGAAGACAAGGTAATATGGGCTCTTTGTTAGATCAACAATAATACATATGAGAGCCACTCAACATTTTCATCATGGTCTTCTCCACTCAACCCCCAAAGAAAAGAAAAGAAACAAAACTATTTACACAGGAAAGCTCCCAACAGGCAAAACAAGAACGAGAAATCTTTTTGGGTTTTCTTTTTAATTACTACTACTACAAGTAATAAAGATAAACTAGCTAAAAGCTGCAACTAATTTTTTTCTTAAGGTTTTCAAACACACAAGAAGAATGCTTAAAAAGAAAATAAACTAGCATGGATAGTACAATGAAAAAGTATGAGCACCGACAACTGGAATGAGTGTGTGAACATGAATGTAATGTCGGTGAGGAATACACACTCCCCCAAGCTTAGGCTTTTGGCCTAAGTTGGTCTATGGCCATGGCTGGCCTGGTGGAAATCCAAAGTTGTAGCTGGGGTCATACTGAGATGCAGCAGCTACTGCCTGACGAGCTGCAGCTTGGAGGCGAGCTGCCTCCGTCCTCCTCTCGTACTTGTTCGCCTCCTCCCTGGTTATAACATATCTACCATTTGTCTGAAAGTCAAAGAAAGCAGGAGCAGGGAGAGCAACATGGACAGTGCGACGCCTGTCAAAGATTAGTCGATACTGGAGAGGTTGTTCATTCCTCTCAATAAACTGATGGCGAACCATAGCATTATAATCTAGATAAGCAGGAGGTAACTCAATATCATTTCCACGAATGGGTATATCAAGATAGTTAGCTACACGAGTTGCATAAATTCCACCAAACAAATCTCCACTTAAACCGTTAATATGCAACCTATGTGCAATAATAGCCACCAAGTTATATTGTTTATCTCCTAATACAACACTCTTGAGAACACTAAGATCGGGAACACACATGTGACATGCCTCATCCTTACCATTAATGCATCTACCTATAAATAGAGCAAAATAATGTATGGCAGGAAAATGAGTGCTCCCTATGGTAGCTTGTGTTATTTCTCTAGATTCCCCCACAGTGATACTAGCACGAAATTCTTTAAATTCAGATTTGCGAGGTTCACTAACATTACCCCACTACGGGAGTTTACAAGCAGTATTAAAATCTTATAAGTCCATGGTATAAGATTTATCATACAGATCAAATAGGACAGTGTGAGAATTGTGTGATGATGTAAATTTAAACCTTCTCACAAAGGAATCAGTTAGGTGATAATATTGGGGGCACTTATCTAACATGAAGCTCTCAAGTTCAGCATTACGCACATATGCGTCAAATTCCTCCTTAATTCCTGCTTGGACCATAAAATCTTCTGACAGCCATTCACAAGGCCGCACTTGAGCTTCTCTTGGTAGTTCATAGTCCGGCTCATATTACGGGCATGGGTCCTTGCTTCCTTGAGGAACCACCTTGGTACATTTTCCTAAACATACTTCTTCCTCTGAAAAATTTCTGAAATTTTTAATAACTTAAAATAAAAGTGAACCAAACTCAACAAGATTGATAGCAACTACTCCCACAAGTGCCTAGAGGCCATATCATGCAATAGAACTACTTTTGACCACATAAATTTGACATGCAAGCTCAAGAACAGGGTCACCTAAGCAGCAAAAAATTGCAATAAATAAAGCACTAGAACAAAAACTAATTGGACCATTGGAGGATTCACATACCGAAGAACAATCCCCCAAAGCAGTTTTATGAATGGAGCTTTGAGCAAGGAGATCTAAAATGGCAGCAAGATGAGCTAGAACTCGGGTTTGAGCTGCTGGATGATTTTTTCTGGAGGAAGACAAAGTGTGTGGGTGCAAGAATAAGTGGAGGGGGCCCACGTGGGGTCCACGAGGCACGGGGCGCGCCCTCCACCCTCATGGGCACATGGTGGGTCCTCCTAGTGTGTTCTCAGTGCCAATAATTCTTAAATATTCTACAAAAAAATCATATTTCATTTTCAGGACTGAGGGAGTTCCTGGATTAGGGGGTCTCCGGACAGCCGGACTATATCCTTTGGCCGGACCGTTGGACTATGAAGATACAAGATTGAAGACTTCGTCTCGTGTCCGGATGGGACTCTACTTGGTGTGGAAGGCAAGCTAGGCAATACGGATATGGATATCTCCTCCTTGTAACCGACCTTGTGTAACCCTAACCCTCTCCGGTGTCTATATAAACCGGAGGGTTTTAGTCCGTAGGACACAACAACTAAAACATACAATCATACCATAGGCCAGCTTTTAGGGTTTAGCCTCTCTAATCTCGTGGTAGATCTACTCTTGTACTACCCATATCATCAATATTAATCAAGCAGGACGTAGGGTTTTACCTCCATCAAGAGGGTCCGAACCTGGGTAAAACATTGTGTCCCCTGCCTCTTGTTACCATCCGCCATAGACGCACAGTTCGGGACCCCCTACCCGAGATCCGCCGGTTTTGACACCGACATTGGTGCTTTCATTGAGAGTTCCTCTGTGTCGTCCCCGTTAGGCTTGATGGCTCCTACTATCATCGATAGCGATGCAGTCTAGGGTGAGACTTTTCTTCCCGGAAAAATCTTCATGTTCAGCGGCTTTGCACTGTGGGCCAATTCGCTTGGCCATATGAAGCAGATTGAAAGTTACGCCCCTGGCCACCAGGTCAGGTTTGGAAGCTTAAACTACACGGCCGATATCGGTGGAGACTTGATCTTTGACGGATTCGAGCCTCTGCCTTGTGCGTCACGCGGTCACGATGAGTATGATTTAGCTCTACCATCGGACAGTGTTCAGGAGATCGAACAGGCAGCCGCTCCGACCCTCAATTCGGAGCCAGTTGCGCCGTCCATGGACGGGTGGATGGACCCCGCCATGGAAGCCTTACCCTCAGCAGCGATCGAGCCAAACATCGACCTTACCTTACATGAGAGCCGTGTTGTTAAACTGCCGGATCCTTCTCCGGCCACGGACTTCGAGCTGCCTGCGCCCGTACCTATCGAATCTGATTGGGCACCGATCATGGAGTTTACCTCCACGGATATTTTTCAGCACTCGCCCTTTGGCGACATACTGAACTCATTAAGGTCTCTCTCCTTGCCAGGAGGATCCTGGCCGAACTATGTCCGGCAGGACTGGGATACGGACGACGAAGAAATCCGTAGCCCACCCACCACCCACTTAATAGCCACTTTCGATGACTTAACCGACATGCTCGACTCCGACTCCGAATACATCAACGGCATGGACGATGATGCAGGAGACGAAAAGGAACCACTGCCCCCAGGGCACTGGACGCCCACTTCACCACACGACGTATACATGGTGAACACACCAAAAGAAAACGATGACGAGGAACGGAAGGACGCAACGAAGGGTTGTCCCCTCGAGAAGCAGTCAAAGCGGCGGCGTAAGCGCCGCTCCAAATCCCGCCTCGACAGAAACAACGATCATATAGACCCAGCGTTAGAGCAGGGTGAACCATCGCCGGATCACGGCAATACGGAGAATCAAACCGAACAACCTGACTCTGTCAAAGATAATAGTCCGGACGACCTCACACCGGACAGACACCCGGAGCAACAGAATGCCCGTCAAAGGCTTGTTGCCACCGCGAGGAGTCTAAAAAAGCAGAAGCAAAGACTCAAGGCTGCACAAGGCACACTCGGAATCAGATGGAGCCAAGTACTCAACGTAGCAGCGAAGTACGGCGGTAATCGCCCCACCAAGAGCTACCCGAAGCGGCACTTGCTACCCGAATTCGATGAGGAGGCCTTAGATCCCCCGCAACGAAAAATCAAAACAGCCACCTAGCCGGATAGACGACCTCACGACCAACATAGAGCGGCAGACAACGCCACACATAAGCCAATACACGATCCACGCGAGGGCTCGCACCAAAAGGACGGCGCAACCAGATCCATCTACGGACCACGCAAGTGCGCTCCAGCATACGATGCAACACAACAAACATCCGAACAACGCGGTACACCCAGATACAGGGGTGCCACACACCCCCTATGTTTCACCGATGAGGTGCTGGACCATGAATTTCCAGAGGGATTCAAACCCGTAAACATAGAGGCATACGACGGAACAACAGACCCTGGGGTCTGGATTGAGGACTATATCCTCCATATCCATATGGCTCGAGGAGATGATCTCCACGCCATCAAGTACTTACCCCTCAAGCTCAAAGGGCCAGCTTGGCACTGGCTTAAAAGCCTCCCCGAAAACTCCATTGGAAGCTGGGAAGAGCTCGAAGACGCTTTTCGGGCAAATTTTCAAGGGACTTATGTCCGACCCCCGAATGCGGACGATTTGAGTCATATAACTCAACAGCCCGGAGAGTCAGCCCGAAAGCTTTGGAACAGGTTTCTTACTAAAAAGAACCAAATAGTTGATTGTCCGGACGCCGAAGCCTTGGCAGCTTTTAAGCATAGCGTCCGCGACGAATGGCTTGCAGACACCTCGGCCAAGAAAAGTCGAGAACAATGGCAGCATTAACAAGCCTCATGACCCGCTTTTGTGTGGGTGAGGACAGCTGGCTAGCCAGATGCAGCACCAACGACCCAAGTACATCCAAAGTTAGAGATGAAAATGGGAAATCACGACGCAGCAAAAATAATAAGCGTCGGAATAAAGAAGACAGCCCGAAGAGCACGGCGGTAAACACCGGATTCAGAAGCTCTCGGCCAGGACAGCAAAAGCCGCCCTCTAAAGGCGCCAAGGATGAACTGTCTAGCCTCAACAAAATTCTGGACCAAATATGTCAGTTCCATAGCACCCCTGGTAAACCCGCTAATCCTACCCACAGAGAATGTTGGGTCTTCAAGCAGTCCGGCAAGCTCAACTCCGTACACAAGGGGGAGGATACACCAAGCGAAGACGAGGATGAGCCTCTCAAGCAAGACACTGGGAACAAAGAAAATTTCCACCAGAAGTCAAAATAGTAAACGTGTTACACGTGATCAAGGGGAGAAACAAAGCGGCACTCCCAGAAAAATATGCCCAAGGGCCTATCACCGCGGAGTCCTGCCACTGGTTGTCTCAACCGATCACTTTCGACCATCGTGATTACTCAGCAAGTATCCGCCGTGCAGGATGGGCTGCCCTGGTATTACACCCAATAATTGACGGATACCACTTTACACGAGTCCTGATGGACGGTGGCAGCAGTTTAAAACTGATATACCAGGATACAATCCGTAAAATGGGGATAGACCCAACGAAAATTTGCCTCAGCAATACTACCCTTAATGGAGTAACGCCAGGCCCAGGGGCTCATTGCACGGGCTCCCTGCTACTAGAGGTTATATTTGGCTTCCCCGATAACTTCCATAGTGAAAATTTAACATTCCACATTGCTCCGTTCCAAAGTGGCTATCAAGCACTACTTGGACGCGAAGCTTTCGCTCGCTTTAATGCAATACGCATTACGCTTCCCTTACGCTTAAGATGCCCGGTCCACGTGGCATCTTACAGCGAATGGAAATATTAAGCGATCCCTGCGCGCCGAAGAGAGTGCGACTACCTTGGCAGCCGCACACTAAAACGGCCTCACCAGCTAAAGTACTCGATAGGTCGTCAAGACCACGGACACGGTTAGACGAGTCCGGCACAGCCATATGAAATTCGTACAGGTTTGATGGCCACACCCCTCTCATAAACACAAGGGGCTCAACGCGCGCCGACAAGTGGCAATTTTTACTCATCTTGAAATTTACATGGTTTCTTTAAAACCTACCTTTTTGCACGACAACTTTTCACCTAAGTTCCTTTCTTTTGCAGATGACCACCGTGCTACATCCGTCCGGGATATGGCACAACTGAGACACAGGCGCAGACATGCAGCAGGGACCCGTCCCAAGATTCTTTTTAGATTAAGACCCTGCGTCAAACCTTTTTTACTGTCTCTTGTTGATACACATCCCTCGGATTCTCAGTACAATTGAGAAGGATGCTGGCGTCTTGGCATGTGGCCGCGTCAGAATAATGCACGTACATGGACACCAGGGGCTTCTTACAAAGGGCACTATTTAGGCCCGGTTTATACCATAAAGACCGAATACCTTAGGGAGTGTTCGGCGTCTCGAGTTTGGCCTTATATGCATCAGCTCCGAATCATGTCTTTGGTCAAATGTTGGGTTTGCCCGGCTCCTATGTTTTGGTACGTTATGTTCCGCTCTATCGGCTAAGGTAGCACTAGGAGAACTACTGCGATTGTGCCCCGGGTCATCCGGACGAGCACCTCAGTAGAGAAAGCCGAAAACTGACTGTCATGATATAGCATGAGACTGGTCAACCACTCGATGACCTATCAGAATGTTAGAATTCCTCCACCTTAACGAAGGGCCGTTTCCCAGCCAGGCATGTACGCACCCTGAATTCGGGAGAATGCGGAGCCAATAGGGGCTATATAGTAGCCCCACCATCAAACTCCTATAGCTTAAGTGAAAGTGTTAAAGCATTATAGTCCAGTTGCCTCGTTCGCTGCGCTATCACCTCCTTAATAGGACCAAGACGTTGGGTTAAGTGTGAACACACGTCTTCTACGAACACCTCCGCATTACATGCGTGGGGGCTGAAGCCGACGACTGCAATCTTTCAGGTTATACACATGTATACATAAATGGCCGCACAGGAGGCATCATATTACTTTCAGGCAAAAGTATAAAAGCAGCCTTAATAAATTTCATAAAAACATTGTGTTTACAATGAGAATACATGTCACTCAAACATAATATTCTTCGAGCACTGGGCCTCTATCAAACGAGCACCCTCAAGAACCTCTTCAAAATAGTGCTCGGCAGCCACTCAGCCTATGGCCGAACCCTGCGCCGCAATAGTGGTAGCATCCATCTCCGCCCAGTATGCTTTAACACGGGCAAGGGCCATCCGCGAGCCTTCTATGCACGCCGACCTCTTCATCGCATTGATGCGCGGCACTGCACCAAGGAACTGCTGCACTAAGCTGAAATAGTTGTTCGGCTTCGGCTTTTCCGGCCACAGCTGATCCACGACAGACATCATGGCGAGTCCGGACAACCTATTTAGTTCGGCCCATTCGGCTAGCTGATCAGTCAATGGAAGTGGACACTCTGGAACCTTGAATTGCGACCAGAACAGCTTGTCCACTTCACGATCTGTTTGACCTTGGAAGTATTTGGCCGCATCGGCAGCGCTCGCCGCCAAGTCCATATATGCGTCTGCCGAACTCCACAGCCGATCCAGAGGGGCATACCGTGGATCTCCGAATTTTCTCCGTAGCATGAAGGGCTTCCCAGCCGCAATATCCCTGGCTTCACACAGCTCCTCCTTCTTCGCTCTCATAGCAGAGCGGGTGTCTTTGCTCGCCATCGTGGCCTTTTCAAGGTCCGTTGCCTTCGCTCGGTTTTCTTTTTCAAGGAACTGGCAACGGTCGGCAGTGTCTTTTAACTTTACGGCCATCTTGGTCATCTTCTCTTTGCTCTCGCAATGCGCAGCCTTCTCGGCTTTCAACTCTTCGGCCGCCTTCAAAGCAGCCGCATTACTAATCCTTGCTTGTTCTTTGGCTCGGGCAAGTTCCGCCCACAGGGTTTCCACGGTGGCAGCTCCATCTGCAGTCACAACATATTAAAGATACTAGCATCATGTTGCTCTTACTATGTGGCATTCACCAGAAAATAACACTTACCCTGGCCACAGCTGATCCACGACAGACATCATGGCGAGTCCGGACAACCTATTTAGTTCGGCCCATTAGGCTAGCTGATCAGTCAATGGAAGTGGACGCTCTGGAACCTTGAATTGCAACCAGAACAGCTTGTCCACTTCACGATCTGTTTGACCTTGGAAGTATTTGGTCGCATCGGTAGCGCTCGCCGCCAAGTCCATATATGCGTCTACCGAACTCCACAGCCGATCCAAAGGGGCATACCGTGGATCTCCAAATTTTCTCCGTAGCATGAAGGGCTTCCCAGCCACAATATCCCCGGCTTCACATAGCTCCTCCTTCTTCGCTCTCATAGCAGAGTGGGTGTCTTTGCTCGCCATCGTGGCATTTTCAAGGTCCGTTGCCTTCGCTCGGTTTTCTTTTTCAAGGAACTGGCAACGGTCGGCAGTGTCTTTTAACTTTACGGCCATCTTGGCCATCTTCTCTTTGCTCTCGCAATGCGCGGCCTTCTCGGCTTTCAACTCTTCGGCCGCCTTCAAAGCAGCCGCATTACTAATCCTTGCTTGTTCTTTGGATCGGGCAAGTTCCGCCCGCAGGGTTTCCACGGTGGCAGCTCCATCTGCAGTCACAACATATTAAAGATACTGGCATCATGTTGCTCTTACTATGTGGCATTCACTAGAAAATAACACTTACCCTGGCCACAGCTAATCCACGACAGACATCATGGCGAGTCCGGACAACCTATTTAGTTCGGCCCATTCGGCTAGCTGATCAGTCAATGGAAGTGGACGCTCTGGAACCTTGAATTGCGACCAGAACAGCTTGTCCACTTCACAATCTGTTTGACCTTGGAAGTATTTGGCCGCATCGGCAGCGCTCGCCGCCAAGTCCATATATGCGTCTGCCGAATTCCACGGCCGATCCAGAGGGGCATACTGTGGATCTCCGAATTTTCTCCGTAGCATGAAGGGCTTCCCAGCAGCAATATCCCCGGCTTCACACAGCTCCTCCTTCTTCGCTCTCATAGCAGAGCGGGTGTCTTTGCTCGCCATCGTGGCCTTTTCAAGGTCCGTTGCCTTTGCTCGGTTTTCTTTTTCAAGGAACTGGCAACGATCGGCAGTGTCTTTTAACTTTACGGCCATCTTCCCTTTGCTCTCGCAATGCGCGGCCTTCTCGGCTTTCAACTCTTCGACCGCCTTCAAAGCAGCCGCATCACTAATCCTTGCTTGTTCTTTGGCTCGGGCAAGTTCCGCCCGCAGGGTTTCCACGGTGGCAGCTCCATCTGCAGTCACAACATATTAAAGATACTGGCATCATGTTTCTCTTACTATGTGGTATTCACCAGAAAATAACACTTACCTTGTGCCTCGTCAAGCCTCTTGTTAACAAGCTCGATGTCGGCATCCGCCGCATCCAGTTGTCGCTTCAATTCGGCAAACTCATGAGTCCGGCTAGCCACCGAAGCCCCCACTACCTGCACATTAAAGAGGTATGGTTATTGCCTGGGACTATGATCCTCTGTTTGCTGGCGCTCTCGGCAACAACCAGAGTCTCAGGGGCTACTATCTACACAGGGCACACCTAAAAATGTGCAGTACCATCACAAATGTACATCATTTTACGTACCTCAAAGCCCGTCAGTAGACTCATAAAGGCATCATGCAACCCGCTTTTGGCAGATGAGATCCTTTCCATCACCGTACCCATCAATGTACGGTGTTCTTCTGAGATGGCCGCTCGCTCCAACAGCTCTCTCAGTACGTCCGACTGCATACCAGTCGGTGCCGAACTCTTTTGTTTGCTCTCTTCGAGAGTCGGACGCTGGGTACTTCGGGTGACTATAGGATTATCTTCTGGCCTCACCGGATCCGGAGAGGCCCTCCGTGACGACACTTCAAGGTCGCCCGCTTCTTGAGCGGAGTAGTCCGAGGGAGGCATTTCGCTCTCCATCATCTCCGGAAGAAGATCCCCCGAAGGCGAGCTCTGCTGAGAAGGACAAAGATCCGAACTGCAAGATAAATACTTCGGTTATTTTCCTCAGAGGTAAGGTAATATATCTTCACTATTAAAGTACTTTTTAATTACTTACAGCTCATTAGAGGGCTGATCCCTGCATGCACTCTGTGCGGCAAGAGCACCCTCCAAGGCAGGACCCTCTGGTGGAGATTTCTTCTCCCGCTTGGAAACCCTGGTTTCTGGATCTTCAAAGGTAGTCCTCTTCCTCCCCGGGGGTGAAAGAATGTCGGATTCCTACCCTCAGTTATCCTCCCTCACGAAGGTGCTTGTTCCCTCGGTCGGAATAGGTAGCAATGGAGGTCCGCTTTCGCCCTCATTATTCCCCCCCCCCTTTGTCTTCCTTTGAGGGCTCCGGGCAAGGTGCTAGCTCGAGCATCTTTTCCAGTACTGGATTTTCCAAACCCTCAGGAAGGGGGGCCGAACACCGAATCATCTTCGCCTTTGTTATCCAGTCCTGGTCAAAGAGCGATTTCTCAGAATAATGTCATGATAAATGAAAGACGGTGTGTTCGGCTAGAGGATAACTTACTTGGTCGGCGGTGCGGTTGCTGCTCAGGCCCACATCCTCGGTAGTATCCGGACACTCTATCTGGGGTCCGAAGAATGATCTATACATCTCCTCATGCGTCAGGCCGAGGAAATCCTGAATAGCGGCAGTCCTTCTGGGTTGAACTCCCACATGCGAAGAGGTCGGCGTTTGCATGGCTGGATTCATCGAACCAGCATGACTTGCATTACCATAATCAAACTGAAATCTCCTTCGAAGAGATTTTGAATGCGGCTTTGCAGTACAGGCACGTCCTTGGCGGGACCCCAGCTCAGCCCTCTGCTAATCCATGACATCAGTTGTGGTGGAGGGCCTGAGCGGAAAGCAGGGGCAGCCACCCACTTGGCACTTCTGGGAGCTGTGATGTAAAACCACTCTTGTTGCCATAATCCGGACACCTCTGGAATAGAACCCTTTGGCCATGGAGCTCCGGCAATCCTGCTTATTAATGCACCTCCGCATGCTACATGCTGCCCCTTGACCATCTTCGGCTTCACGTCAAAGGTCTTGAGCCATAGGCCGAAGTGAGGGGTAATGCGGAGGAAGGCCTCACATACAACAATAAATGATGAGATGTGGATAAAGGAGTCCGGGGCCAGATCGTGGAAATCTAGCCAGTAATAAAACATCATCCCCCTAACGAAGGGATCCAGAGTGAGGCCTAGACCTCGGAGGAAGTGGGAGATGAACACGACGTCTTCGTTGGGTTCAGGAGTAGGGACGACCTGCCCTCGAGCAGGCAGCCGATGCGAAACCTCGGCGGTCAGGTATCTGGCCTCCCTCAACTTCTTGATGTCTTCTTCCGTAACGGAGGAGGCCATCCATCGGCCTTGAAGGCTAGATCCGGACATGACTGAAGATCCGGAGCACCTGAGCTGGGCTTTGGGTGTTAGAACTCGAGGCGGGGGAAGGATTCGATCGAGCACGGGGGGGGGGGAGTAAAAGCCATGTCCATTTATAAAGAGGGTGAATATCAAGCGTCCTCTCCGTAGTCGTTTGGGACTTGCCTATAATCTAGGAGTCCTAGATATGTTTGGGTTACCCACGCCCGTATTGATGAGAATCCCGTGATAAGGGGACACGATCTCTGCTTTGACAAGACGTGTCAAAAAACTGCCTCGCGTTATGTGCGGGGCTAGTTAAAGGAAACGGTTCGAATAATCACCGGTCCATGACATAATGTCGTGTTGCCAAAACAAGTCAGCAAATTGGATTTGTGGAAATATTATTCTCTCTACGGTGGTATGTGGAACTTATTTTGCAGGGTCGGACACTATCCTTATATTCAAATTCTTTCGTGATATATTCGGAGGAGGAACCCGCCTTGCAATGTCGAAGACAATACTGCGTGCCAGACTCATCGTCATTGAAAGCCTGGTTCAGGGGCTACTGAGGGAGTCCTGGATTAGGGGGTCTCCGGACAGCCGGACTATATCCTTTGGCCGGACTGTTGGACTATGAAGATACAAGATTGAAGACTTCGTCTCGTGTCCGGATGGGACTCTACTTGGCGTGGAAGGCAAGCTAGGCAATACGGATATGGATATCTCCTCCTTTGTAACCGACCTTGTGTAACCGTAACCCTCTCTGGTGTCTATATAAACCTGAGGGTTTTAGTCCGTAGGACACAACAACTACAACATACAATCATACCATAGGCTAGCTTTTAGGGTTTAGCCTCTCTGATCTCGTGGTAGATCTACTCTTGTACTACCCATATCATCAATATTAATCAAGCAGGACGTAGGGTTTTACCTCCATCAAGAGGGCCCGAACCTGGGTAAAACATTGTGTCCCCTGCCTCCTGTTACCATCCGCCTTAGACGCACAGTTCAGGACCCCCTACCCGAGATCCGCCGGTTTTGACACCGACAGGGACATTTGGAGAACTTTTATTTTTGGGGTATTTTTTATTGCAAGGATAATTCAGAAAACAGAAAAAAATACTATTTTTATTTTATTTAATCTAAATTACAGAAAGAAAAAGGAGGGTACAGAGAGTTGTGCTTTCTAACTTCATCCATCTCATGCTCATCAAAAGGAATCCACGAGCAAGGTTGATCAAGTCTTGTTAACAAACTCTTTTCGAATACCATGAAACCGGAGAATTTTCGAATAACAGTAGGTTACCTCAACGGGGATATGCACACCCCCAACAATATGAATATCATATTTCTTCTTGACAGTAGGAAGAGGAAATTCAAAACCTCCAACAGTAATCATTGAAATTTTTCCAATAGAATTGATACTCTTGACTTGAGGTTGTTTCCTCGGAAAGTGTACCGTGTGCTCATTACCATTAACAGGAAAAGTGCCATTGCCTTTGTTGCAATCAATAACAGCCCCTGTAGTATTCAAAAAGGGTCTACCAAGAATAATAGACATACTATCGTCCTCGGGAATATCAAGAATAACAAAGTCCGTTAAAATAGTATCGTTTGCAACCACAATAGGCACATCCTCACAAATACCGATAGGTATAGCAGTTGATTTATCAGCCATTTGCAAAGATATTTCAGTAGGTGCCAACTTGTTCAGATCAAGTCTACGATATAAAGAGAGAGGCATAACACTAACACCATCTCCGAGATCACATAAAGTAGTTTTAACATAGTTTGTCTTAATGGAGCATGGTATAGTTGGTACTCCTGGATCTCCTAGTTTCTTTGGTATTCCACCCTTAAAAGTGTAATTAGCAAGCATGGTGGAAATTTCAGCTTCCGGTATCTTTCTTTTATTAGTAAAAATATCCTTCATGTATTTAGTATAAGGGTTCATTTTAAGCATATCAGTAAAATGCATACGCAAAAAGATAGGTCTAATTATTTCAGCAAAGCGCTCAAAATCCTCATCATCCTTTTTCTTGGATGGTTTAGGAGGAAAAGGCATGGGTTTCTGAACACATGGTTCTCTTTCTTTATTGTGCTTCCTAGCAACAAAGTCTCTCTTATCATAACGTTGATTCTTTGATTGTGGGTTATCAAGATCAACGGCAGGTTCAATCTCTACATCATTGTCATTGCTAGGTTGAGCATCAACATGAACATCATCATTAACATTATCACTAGGTTCATGTTCATTACCAGATTGTGTTTCAGCATCGAAAATAGAAATATCATTGGGATTCTCAAGTGTGTCTACAACAGGTTCACTAGAAGCATGCAAAGTCCTATCATTTTTCTTTTTCTTCTTTTTAGAAGGACTAGGTGCATCAACATTAGTTATCTAAGAATCTTGCTCAATTCTCTTAGGGTGGCCCTCAGGATACAAAGGTTCCTGAGTCATTTTACCCCCTCTAGTCACATCTCTAACAGCATTATCATTTTTCTTATTATTTAATTCACTAAGATCATTATGAGCTTTAAGTACTTGTTCTACTTGAGTGGTAACCATAGAAGCATGTTTACTAATAAATTTAAGTTCACCTTTAACTCTAGACATATAATCACTCAAGTGTTCAATCATATAAGCATTACGTTTCAACTGTCTACCAACATAAGCATTGAAGTTTTCTTGTTTAACAATAAAATTATCAAACTCATCTAAGCATTGGCTAACAGACTTATAACGAGGAATATCACCTTCATCAAATCTATAGAGAGAATTTACCTTTACTACCTGTGCCGGGTTATCAAGACCATGTATTTCTTCAATAGGTGGTAAATTCTTAACATCTTCAGCTTTAATACCTTTTTCTTTCATAGATTTCTTTGCCTCTTGCATATCTTCAGGACTGAGAAATAGAATACCCCTTTTCTTCAGAGTTGGCTTAGGAGTTGGTTCAGGAAGTGTCCAATCATTTTCATTACTCAACATATTATTCAATAGCAATTCAGCTTGATCAACAGTTTTTCCCTGAAAACACAACCAGCACAACTATTCAGGTGGTCTCTGGAAGCATCAGTTAGTCCATTATAAAAGATATCAAGTATTTCATTTTTCTTGAGAGGATCATCAGGCAAAGCATTAAGTAATCGGAGAAGCCTCCCCCAAGCTTGTGGGAGACAATCTTCTTCAATTTGCACAAAATTATATATTTCCCTTAAGGCAGCTTGTTTCTTATGAGCAGAGAAATATTTAGCACAGAAGTAATAAATCATATCCTGGGGACTACGCACACAACCAGGATCAAGAGAATTAAACCATGTTTTAGCATCACCCTTTAATGAGAACGGAAATAACTTAAGGATACAGTAATAGCGAGTTTTCTCAATATTAGTGAACAGGGTGGCTATATCATTTAATTTAGTAAGATGTGCCAAAACAGTTTCAGATTCATAGCCATAGAAAGGATCGGATTCAACCAAAGTAATTAACTCAGGATCGACAAAGAAATCATAATCCTTATCGGAAATACAGATAGGTGAAGTAGCAAAAGCAGGGTCATATTTCATTCTAGCATTCAAAGACTTTTCTTTCAGCTTAGCTAATAATTTCTTAAGATCATATCTATCATTGCAAGCTAAAAAGTCTCTAGTAGTTTCTTCATCCATAACATAACCCTCAGGCACAACAGGCAATTCATATCTAGGGGATAATCTTCATCATCACTTTCATCAATAATGTCATTCTCTCTGGCCCTAGCAAGTTGTTCATCAAGAAATTCACCTAGTGGCACAGTATTATCAAGCATAGAAGTAGTTTCATCATAAGTATCATGCAAAGCAGAGGTGGCATCATCAATAGCATGCGACATATCAGAATGAATAGAAGGTGTAGGTGTCACAAGTTTACTCAAAAAAGAAGGTGAATCAAGTGCAGAGCTAGATGGCAGTTCCTTACCTCCCCTCGTAGTTGAGGGGAAAATCTTGGTTCTTTTATCTTTCAAGTTCTTCATAGTGATCAACAGATATAAAGCCCAAGTGACTCAAAGAATAGAGCTATGCTCCCCGGCAACGGCGCCAGAAAATAGTCTTGATAACCCACAAGTATAGGGGATCGCAACAGTTTTCAAGGGTAGAGTATTCAACCCAAATTTATTGATTCGACACAAGGGGAGCCAAAAAATATTCTGAAGTATTAGCAGCTGAGTTTTCAATTCAACCACACCTAGAAAACTTAATATCTGCAGCAAAGTATTTAGTAGCAAAGTAATATAATAGTAATGGTAACGGTGGCAAAGGTAATAGTATTGGTTTTGTAGTGATTGTAACAGTGGCAATGGAAAAGTAACTAAGCAAAGATAAATATATGAAAAGCTCGTAGGCAATGGATCAGTGATGGCTAGTTATGTCGGATGCGATTCCTCATGCAACAGTTATAACATAGGGTGACACAGAACTAGCTCCAGTTCATCAATGTAATGTAGGCATGTATTCTAAATATAGTCATACGTGCTTATGGAAAAGAACTTGCATGACATATTTTGTCCTACCCTCCCGTGGCAGCGGGGTCCTACTGGAAACTAAGGGATATTAAGGCCTCCTTTTAATAGAGTACCGGACCAAAGCATTAACACTTAGTGAATACATGAACTCCTCAAACTACGGTCATCACCGGTAAGTATCCCGATTATTGTCACTTCGGGGTTAACGGATCGTAACACATAATAGGTGACTATAGACTTGCAAGATAGGATCAAGAACTCACATATATTCATGAAAACATCATAGGTTCAGATCTGAAATCATGGCACTCGGGCCCTAGTGACAAGCATTAAGCATAGCAAAGTCATAGCAACATCAATCTCAGAACATAATGGATACTAGGGATCAAACCCTAACAAAACTAACTCGATTACATGATAAATATCATCCACCCATCACCGTCCAGCAAGCCTATGATGGAATTACTCACGCACGGCGGTGAGCATCATGAAATTGGAGATGGAGGAAGGTTGATGATGACGATGGCGACGGTTTTCCCTCTTCGGATCCCCGAACGGACTCCAGATCAGCTCTCTCGAGAGAGATTAGGGCTTGGCGGCGGCTCCGCATCGTAAAATGCGATAATTCCTTCTCTCTGATTTTTTTCTCCTAGAACGTGAATATATAGGGTTGGAGTTGATCTCAGTGGAGCACCAGGGGGCCCACGAGGCGGGGGGGCGCGCCCAGGGGGTAGGCGCGCTCCCCACCCTCATGGACTGGGTGTAGGCCCCGTGGCCTTGATTCTTTTGCCAGTATTTTTTATATATTCCAAAAATATTCTCCGTTGATTTTCATGTCATTCTGAGAACTTTTATTTCTGCACAAAAATAACACCATGGCAATTCTGCTGAAAACAGCGTCAGTCCGGGTTAGTTCCATTCAAATCATGCAAGTTAGAGTCCAAAACAAGGGCAAAAGTGTTTGGAAAAGTAGATACGATGGAGACGTATCATCTGACTATGAGATTATGCAACTCCCGAATACCGAAGGAACACTTACTGTGCTATCAAACGTCACAGCATAACTGGGTTATTATAAAGATGCTCTACAAGTGTCTCTGATGGTGTTTCTTGAGTTGGCATAGATCGAGATTAGGATTTATATTAGGGTCCGCACGCTTAATGTTCGATGACGATTTATTTTCTGAGTTATGTGATTTGATGACCGAAGTTTGTTCGGAGTCCCGGATGAGATCACGGACATGACGAGGAGTGTCGAAACGGTCGAGAGGTAAAGATCTATATATTGGAAGGCTATATTCGAACATCGGAATGGTTCCGAGTGATACGGGTATTTTTCAGAGTACCGGAGAGTTACGGGGATTCGCCGGGGGAAGTTAATGGGCCTTATTGGGCTTTAGTGTAGAGAGGGAAGAAGGGCCACGAGGTGGCGCATGCCTCCCCCCTTCCCAAACCGAATTTGACCAGGGGTGGGGGCGCGGCCCCCCTTTCCTTCTCCATCTCCCTCATTTTCTTCTTTCCGACTCCAAAAAGGAAAGGGAATCATATACTAGGACTTGGGAGTCCTAGTAGGACTCCCTACACTTGGCGCACCCCTAGGAGGGCCGGCCTCTCTCCCTCTCTCCTTTATATATGTGGGCAGGGGGCACGCAAAAGGAACACCAGGTCTTCTCTTAGCTGTGTACGGTGCCCCCCTCCGCAGTTACACACCTTGGTCATATCGTCATAGTCTTTGGCGAAGCCCTGCGCCGGTAACTTCATCATCACCGTCATCACGCTGTCATGCTGACAGAACTCTCCCTCAGCCTCAACTAGATCAAGAGCTCGAGGGACGTCATTGAGCTGAACGTGTGCTGAATGCAGAGGTGTCATACATTCGGTACTTGGATCGGTTGGATCGCGAAGACGTTCGCCGCGTTACTAAACGCTCCCGCTTTCGGTCTACGAGGGTACGTGAACACACTCTCCCCTCTCGTTGCTATGCATCTCCTAGATAGATCTTGCGTGATCGTAGGAATTTTTTTGAAATACTGTGTTCCCCAACAATGGCATCAGAGCCAGGTCTATGCATAGATGTTATATGCACGAGTAGTACACAATGAGTTGTGGGCGATAATAGTCATATTGGTTACTAGCAACGTCTTACTTTGATTCGGCGGCATTGTTGGATGAAGCAGCCCGGACCAACATTACATGACCGCATTCATGAGACTAGTTCTACCGACATGCTTCACACACAAGTGGCTAGCGGGTGTCTGTTTCTCCAGCTTTAGTTGAATCAAGTTTGACTATGCCCGGTCCTTGTTGAAGGTTAAAACAACACACTTGACGAAAAATCATTGTGATTTTGATGTGTAGGTAAGAACAGTTCTTGCTAGAATCCCGTAGAAGGCACGTAAAACTTGCAACAACAAAGTAGAGGATGTCTAACTTGTTTTTGTAGGGCATGGTGTGATGTGATATGGTCAAGACGTGATGATATAAATTGTTTTATGAGATGATCATGTTTTGTAACAGTTATCGGCAACTGGCAGGAGCCATATGGTTGTCACTTTATTGTATGAAATGCAATCGCCATGTAATTGCTTTACTTTATCACTAAGCAGTAGCGATAGTCATAGAGGCAATAATTGGCGAGATGACAACGATGATACGATGGAGATCAAGGTGTCAAGCCGGTGACGATGGTGATCATGACGGTGCTTTGGAGATGGAGATCAAAGGCACAGGATGATGATGGCCGTATCATATCACTTATTTTGATTGCATGTGATGTTTATCTTTTATGCATCTTATTTCGCTTAGTACGGTGGTGGCATTATAAGATGATCTCTCACTAAATTTCAAGGTACAAGTGTTCTCCTTGAGTATGCACCATTGCTACAGTTCGTCGTGCCGAGACACCACGTGATGATCAGGTGTGATAAGCTCTACGTTCACATACAATAGGTGCAAGACAGTTTTGCACAAGCAGAATACTCAGGTTAAACTTGACGAGCCTAGCATATGCAGATATGGCCTTGGAACACTGAGACCAAAAGGCCAAGGGTGAATCATATAGTAGATATGATCAACATAGTGACGTTCACCATTGAAAACTTCTCCATCTCACGTGATGATCGGACATGGTTTAGTTGATATGGATCACGTGATCATTTAGATGACTAGAGGGATGTCTATCTAAGTGGGAGTTCTTAAGTAATATGATTAATCGAACTTTAATTTATCATGAACTTAGTACCTGATAGTATTTGCACGTCTATGTTGTTGTAGATAAATGTCCCGTGCTACTGTTCCTTTGAATTTTAATGCATTCCTAGAGAAAGCTAAGTTGAAAGATGATGGTAGCAACTACACAGACTGGGTCCATAACTTGAGGATTATCCTTGTTGCTGCACAGAAGAATTACGTCCTGGAAGCACCGCTAGGTGCAAAGCCCGCTGCAGGGGCGACACCAGATGTTATGAACGTCTGGCAGAGCAAAGCTGATGACTACTCGATAGTTCAGTGTGCCATGATTTACGGCTTAGAATCGGGACTTCAAAAATGTTTTGAACGTCATGGAGCATATGAGATGTTCCAGGAGTTGAAGTTAATATTTCAAGCAAATACCCAGATTGAGAGATATGAAGTCTCCAATAAGTTCTACAGCTGCAAAATAGAGGAGAATAGTTCTGTCAGTGAACATGTACTCAGAATGTCTGGGTACCACAACCACTTGACTCAACTGGGAGTTAATCTTCCTGATGTTAGTGTCATTGACAGAGTTCTTAAATCACTACCACCAAGCTACAAAAGCTTCGTGATGAACTATACTATGCAAGGGATGGATAAGACAATTCCCGAGCTCTTCGCAATGCTAAAGGCTGTGGAGGTAGAAATCTAGAAGGAGCATGAAGTGTTGATGGTCAACAAGACCACTAGTTTCAAGAAGAAGGGCAAACGGAAGAAGGGGAACTTCAAGAAGAACGGCAAGCAAGTTGCTTCTCAAGTGAAGAAGCCCAAGTCTGGACCTAAGCCTGAGACTAAGTGCTTCTACTGCAAAGGGACTGGTCACTGGAAGCGGAACTGCCCCAAGTATTTGGCGGATAAGAAGGATGGAAAAGTGAAAGGTATATTTGATATACATGTTATTGATGTGTACTGTACGAATTCACGTAGTAGCGCCTGGGTATTTGATACTGGTTCTGTTGCTCATATTTACAACTCGAAATAGGGGCTACAGATTAAACAAAGATTGGCTAAGGACGAGGTGACGATGCGCGTGGGAAATGGTTCCAAAGTCGATGTGATTGCCGTCAGCACGCTACCTCTATATCTACCTTCGGGATTAGCTTTAGACCTGAATAACTGTTATTTGGTGCCAGCATTAAGCATGAACATTATATCTGGATCTTGTTTGATGCGAGACGGTTATTCATTTAAATCATAGAATAATGGCTGTTCTATTTATATGAGTAATATCTTTTATGGTCATGCACCCTTGATGAGTGATCTATTTTTATTGAATCTCGATAGTAGTGATACACATGTTCATAGTATTGAAGCCAAAAGATACAAGTGTAATAATGATAGTGCAACTTATTTGTGGCACTGCCGTTTAGGTCATATTGGTGTAAAGTGCATGAAGAAACTCCATGCTGATGGGCTTTTGGGATCACTTGATGCTTGTGAACCATGCCTCATGGGAAAGATGACTAAGACTCCGTTCTCCGGAACAATGGAGTGAACCACTGACTTATTGGAAATAATACATACTAATGTATGCGGTCCAATGAGTGTTGAGGCTCGCGGTGGGTATCATTATTTTCTGACCTTCACAGATGATTTGAGCAGATATGGGTATATCTACTTGATGAAACACAAGTCTGAAACATTTGAAAAGTTCAAAGAATTTCAGAGTGAAGTGGAGAATCATTGTAACAAGAAAATAAAGTTTCTACGATCTAATCGTGGAGGCGAATATTTGAGTTACGAGTTTGGCCTTCATTTAAAACAATGTGGAATAGTTTCACAACTCACGCCACCTGGAACACCACATCGCAATGGTGTGTCCGAACATCGTAACCGTACTTTATTAGATATGGTGCGATCTATGATGTCTCTTACCGATTGACCGTTATCGTTTTGGGGGTTATGCATTAGAGACAGCTGCATTCACGTTAAATAGGGCACCATCTAAATCCGTTGAGACGACACCATATGAACTATGGTTTGGCAAGAAACAAAAGATGTCGTTTCTTAAGTTTGGGGTTGCGATGCTTATGTGAAAAAGTTTCAAACTGATAAGCTCGAACCCAAATCATAGAAGTGTGTCTTCATAGGATACCCAAAAGAAACTGTTGGGTACACCTTCTATCACAGATCCGAAGGCAAGATATTCGTTGCTAAGAATTGATCCTTTCTAGAGAAGGAGTTTCTCTCGAAATAAGTGAGTGGGAGGAAAGTAGAACTTGATGAGGTAATTGTACCTTCTCCCGAATTCGAAAGTAGTTCATCACAGAAATCAGTTCCAGTGATTCCTACACCAATTAGTGAGGAAGCTAATGATAATGATCATGAAACTTCGGATCAAGTTACTACCGAACCTCGTAGGTCAACCAGAGTACGATCCACACCCAAGTGGTATGATAATCCTGTTCCGGAGGTCATGTTACTTGACCATGACAAACCTACGAACTATGAGGAAGCGATGATGAGCCCAGATTCCGCGGAATGGCTTGAAGCCATGAAATCTGAGATGGGATCCATGTATGAGAACAAAGTGTGGACTTTGATTGACTTGCCCAATGATCGGTGAGCCATTGAGAATAAATCGATCTTCAAGAGGAAGACAGACGCTGATAGCAGTGTTACTATCTACAAAGCTCGAATTATCGTAAATGGTTGTCAACAAGTTCAAGGTGTTGACTACGATGAGATTTTGTCGCTCGTGTCGATGCTTAAAGTCTGTCCGAATCATGTTAGGAATTGCCGCATTTTATGAAATCTGGCAAATGGATGTCATAACTATACTCCTTAATACATTTATTAAAGAAGAGTTGTATATGATGCAATCAGAAGTTTTTCTCAATCCTAAAGGTGCTAACAAAGTGTGCAAGCTCCAGTAATCCATCTATGGACTGGTGCAAGCATCTCAGAGTTGGAATATACGCTTTGATGAGTTGATCAAAGCTTATAGCTTTATACAGACTTGCGGTGAAGGCTGTATTTACAAGAAAGTGAGTGGGAGCACTACAGCCTTTCTGATAAGTATATGTGAATGACATATTGTTGATCGGAAATGATGTAGAATTTTCTAGAAAGCATAAAGGAGTATTTGAAAGGAGTTTTTCAAAGAAAGACCTCGGTGAAGCTACTTATATATTGGGCATCAATATCTATAGAGATAGATCAAGATGCTTGATAAGATTTTTCAATGAGTACATATCTTGACAAGATTTTGAAGTAGTTCAAAATGGAACAGTCAAAGAAGGAGTACTTGCCTGTATTGCAAGGTGTAAAGTTGAGTAAGACTCAAAACACGACCACGGCAGAAAATAGAAAGAGAATGAAAGACATTCCCTATGCCTCAGCCATAGGTTCTGTAAAGTATGCTATGCTGTGTACCAAACCTATTGTGTACCTTGCCATGAGTTTGGCAAGGGGGTATGATATTGATCCAGGAGAGGATCACTGGACAGCGGTCAAAATTATCCTTAGAAAACTAAGTAGATATTTCTCGATTATGGAGGTGATAAAGAGTTTGTCGTAAAGATTTACATCGATGCAAGCTTTTACACCGATCTGGATGACTCTGAGTCTCAATCTGGATACATATTGAAAGTGGGAGCAATTAGCTAGAGTAGCTCTGTGAAGAGCATTGTAGACATAGAAATTTGCAAAATACATACGGATCTGAATGTGGCAGAACCATTGACTAAACTTATCTCACAAGCAAAACATGATCACACCTTAGTACTCTTTGGGTGTCAATCACATGGTGATGTGAACTAGATTATTGACTCTAGTAAACCCTTTGGGTATTGGTCACATGGAGATGTGAACTATGTTGGAAATATGCCCTAGAGGCAATAATAAATTAGTTATTATCATATTTCCTTGTTCACGATAATCGTTTATTATCCATGCTAGAATTGTATTGTTAGGAAACTCAGATACATGTGTGGATACATAGACAACACCATGTCCCTAGTAAGCCTATAGTTAACTAGCTCGTTGATCAATAGATGGTTACGGTTTCCTGACCATGGACATTGGATGTCGCTGATAACGGGATCACATCATTAGGAGAATGATGTGATGGACAAGACCCAATCCTAAGCCTAGCACAACATCGTGTAGTTCGTTTGCTAAAGCTTTTCTAATGTCAAGTATCATTTCCTTAGACCATGAAATTGTGCAACTCCCGGATACCGTAGGAATGCTTTGGGTGTGCCAAACGTCACAACGTAACTGGGTGGCTATAAAGGTGCACTACGGGTATCTCCGAAAGTGTCTGTTGGGTTGGCACGAATCGAGAGTGGGATTTGTCACTCCGTGTGACGGAGAGGTATCTCTGGGCCCACTCGGTAGGACATCATCATAATGTGCACAATGTGATCAAGGAGTTGATCACGGGATGATGTGTTACGGAACGAGTAAAGAGACTTGCCGGTAACGAGATTGAACAAGGTATCGGGATACCGACGACCGAATCTCAGGCAAGTACAATACCGCTGGACAAAGGGAATTGAATACGGGATTGATTGAATCCTCGACATCGTGGTTCATCCGATGAGATCATCGTGGAACATGTGGGAACCAACATGGGTATCCAGATCCCGCTGTTGGTTATTGACCGGAGAACGTCTCGGTCATGTCTGCATGGTTCCCGAACCCGTAGGGTCTACACACTTAAGGTTCGATGACGCTAGGGTTATAAAGGAAGTCTGTATGTGGTTACCGAATGTTGTTCGGAGTCCCGGATGAGATCTCGGATGTCATGAGGAGTTCCGGAATGGTCCGGAGGTAAATAATTATATATGGGAAGTCCTGTTTTGGTCACCGGAAAAGTTTCAGGTTTTATCGGTAATGTACCGGGACCACCGGGAGGGTCCCGATGGTCCACCAAGTGGGACCAGCAGCCCCGGAGGGCTGCATGGGCCAAGTGTGGGAGGGGACCAGCCCTAGGTGGGCTGGTGCTCCCCCACAAGGGCCCAAGGTGCCTAGGGTTTGGGGAGGGGGCGCCTCCACCTATCTTGGGGGGCAAGTTTCCCCCTCTTACCCCCCCCCCCCTTGGCCGCCACCCTAGATGGGTTTGGGGCTGCCGCACCCCTTGGGGTGGAAACCCTAAAGGGGGCTCACCCCCTCCCTCTCCCCTATATATACTTGAGGACTTTGGGGCTGCCAACAGAGGAATTTTGACCTCTCCCTGGCGCAGCCCTACCTCTCTCCTCCTCGTCTCTTGCGGAGCTTGGCGAAGCCCTGCTGGAGTACCACGCTCCTCCACCACCACCACGCCGTCGTGCTGCTGCTGTACGGAATCTTCCCAACCTCTCCCTCTCTTCTTGCTGGATCAAGGCATGGGAGACGTCACCGTGCTACATGTGTGTTGAGCGCGGAGGTGCCGTCCGTTCGACACTAGGATCATTGGTGATTTGGATCACGACGAGTACGACTCCACCAACCCCGTTCACTTGAACGCTTCTGCTTAGCGATCTACAAGGGTATGTAGATGCACTCTCCTTCCCTCGTTGCTAGATTACTCCATAGATTGATCTTGGTGTTGCATAGAAAATTTTGAATTTCTGCTACGTTACCCAACAGTGGCATCATGAGCTAGGTCTATGCGTAGTTTCTATGCACGAGTAGAACACAAAGTAGTTGTGGGCGTCGATTTTGTCAATTTACTTGTTGTTACTAGTCTTATCTTGATTCGGCGGCATTGTGGGATGAAGCGGCCCGGACCAACCTTACACGTACGCTTACGTGAGACCGGTTCCACCGACTGACATGCACTAGTTGCATAAGGTGGCTGGCGGGTGTCTGTCTCTCCCACTTTAGTCGGATCGGATTCGATGAACAGGGTCCTTATGAAGGGTAAATAGAAATTGGCAATTCACGTTGTGGTTTTGGCGTAGGTAAGAAACGTTCTTGCTAGCAACCTATAGCAGCCACGTAAAAACTTGCAACAACAATTAGAGGACGTCTAACTTGTTTTTGCAGCAAGTGTTTTGTGATGTGATATGGCCAAAGGATGTGATGAATGATATATGTGATGTATGAGATGATCATGTTCTTGTAATAGGAATCACGACTTGCATGTCGATGAGTATGACAACCGGCAGGATCCATAGGAGTTGTCTTAATTTATTTATGACCTGCATGTCAACATAAACGTCATGTAATCAGTTTACTTTATTGCTAACCGTTAGCTGTAGTAGTAGAAGAAATAGTTGGCGAGACAACTTAATGAAGACACGATGATGAAGATCATGATGATGGAGATCATGGTGTCATGCCGGTGATGATGATGATCATGGAGCCCCGAAGATGGAGACCAAAAGGAGCGAAGTGATGATGGCCATATCATGTCACTATTTGATTGCATGTGATGTTTATCATGTTTTTACATCTTATTTGCTTAGAACGACGGTAGCTTAAATAAGATGATCCCTCGCAATAATTTCAAGAAAGTGTTCCCCCTAACTGTGCACCGTTGCGAAGGTTCGACGTTTCGAAGCACCACGTGATGATCGGGTGTGATAGATTCTAACGTTCACATACAACGGGTGTAAGACAGATTTACACACGCGAAACACTTAGGTTGACTTGACGAGCCTAGCATGTACAGACATGGCCTCGGAACACAAGAGACCGAAAGGTTGAGCATGAGTCATATGGTAGATACGATCAACATGAAGATGTTCACCGATGATGACTAGTCCGTCTCACGTGATGATCGCACACGGCCTAGTTGACTCGGATCATGTAATCACTTAGATGACTAGAGGGATGTCTATCTGAGTGGGAGTTCATAAGATGAACTTAATTATCCTGAACATAGTCAAAAGGTCTTCGCAAATTATGTCGTAGCTCGCGCTTCAGTTCTACTGTTTAGATATGTTCCTAGAGAAAATTTAGTTGAAAGTTGATAGTAGCAATTATGCGGACTAGGTCCGTAAACTGAGGATTGTCCTCATTGCTTCATAGAAGGCTTATGTCCTTAATGCACCGCTCAGTGTGCTGAACCTCGAACGTCGTCTGTGGATGTTGCGAACATCTGACATACACGTTTTGATAACTACGTGATAGTTCAGTTAAACGGTTTAGAGTTGAGGCACCGAAGACGTTTTGAAACGTCGCGAAACATATGAGATGTTTCGAGGGCTGAAATTGGGATTTCAGGCCCGTGCCCACGTCAAGAGGTATAAGACCTCCGACGATTTTCTTAGCCTGCAAACTAAGGGAGAAAAGCTCAATTGTTGAGCGTGTGCTCAGATTGTCTGAGTACAACAATCATTTGAATCGAGTGGGAGTTGATCTTCCAGATGAGATAGTGATGTTTCTCCGAAGTCATTACCACCAAGCTGCTAGAGCTTCGTGATGAACTATAATATATCAGGGACATATATGATGATCCTTGAGATATTCGCGATGTTTGACACCACAAAAGTAGAAATCAAGAAGGAGCATCAATTGTTGATGGTTGGTGAAACCATTAGTTTCAAGAAGGGCAAGGGCAAGAAGGGATACTTCATGAAACGGCAAATCAGCTGCTGCTCTAGTGAAGAAACCCAAGGTTGAACCCAAACCCGAGACTAAGTGTTTCTGTAATAAGGGGAACAGCCACTGGAGCAGAATTACCCTAGATACTTGGTAGATGAGAAGGCTGGCAAGGTCGATAGAAGTATATTGGATATACATTGTGTTAATGTGTACTTTACTTGTACTCCTAGTAGCACCATGGTATTAGATACCAGTTCGGTTGCTAAGTGTTAGTAACTCGAAATAAAAGGCTGCAGAGTAAACGGAGCCTAGCTAAAGGTGAGCTGGCGATATGTGTTGGAAGTTTTTTCCCAAGCTTGATGTGATCAAGCATCGCACGCTCCCTCTACGATCGAGATTGGTGTTTGCGTTGAGCATAGACATGATTGGATTATGTCTATCGCAATACGGTTATTCATTTAAGGAGAATAATGGTTACTCTGTTTATTTGAATAATACCTTCAATGGTCTTGCACCTAAAATGAATGGTTTATTGAAGCTCAATCGTAGTGATACACATGTTCATGCCAAAAGATATAAGATAGTAATGATAGTACCACCTACTTGTGGCACTGCCACGTAAGTTATATCGGTATAAAACGCATGAAGAAGCTCCATGTTGATGGATCTTTGGGCTCACTCGTTTTTGAAAAGTTTGAGACATGCGAACCATGTCTATTGGTGTATATGCATGAAGAAACTCCATGCAAATGGACTGTTTGGACTCACTTGATTTTGAATCACTTGAGACATGCAAATCATACCACATGGGCAAGATGACTGAAAGCCTCGTTTTCAGTAAAATGGAACTAGAAAGCAACTTGTTGGAAGTAATACATTTTGATGTGTGCAGTCCAATGAGTGCTGAGGCGTGTAGTGGATATCGTTATGTTCTTACTTCACAGATGATTTGAGTAGATGTTAAGTATATTTACTTGATGAATCACGAGTCTGAATTATTGAAAGGTTCAAGTAATTTCAGGGTGAAGTTGAAAGATCATCGTGACAAGAGGATAAAATATCTATGATATGATCATAGAGATGAATATCTGAATTACGAGTTTGGCACAGAATTAAGACATTGTGGAAATTGTTTCACAACTAATACAGCCTGAAACACCATAGTATGATGGTGTGTCCGAACATCATAACTGCACCCTATTGGATATGATGCATACCATGATGTCTCTTATCGAATTACCACGATAGTTTATGGGTTAGGCATTAGAGACAACCACATTCACTTTAAATAGGGCACCACATAATTCCGATGAGATGACACCGTATGAACTATGGTTTAGAGAAACCTAAGCTGTCATTTGTTAAAAGGTTTGGGGCTGCGACGCTTATGTGAAAAGTTGCAGGCTGATAAGCTCGAACCCAAAGCGGATAAATGCATCTTCATAGGACACCCAAAACAGTTGGGTATACCTCCTGTCTCAGATCCGAAAGCAATAAGGGATTGTTTCTAGAATCAGGTCCTTTCTCGAGGAAAAGTTTCTCTCGAAAGAATTGAGTGGGAGGATGGTGGAGACTTGATGAGGTTATTGAACCGTCTCTTCAACTAGTGTGTGGCAGGGCACAGGGAGTTGTTCCTGTGGCACCTACACCAATTGAAGTGGAAGCTTATGATAGTGATCATGAAACTTCAGATCAAGTCACTACCAAACCTCGTGGGATGACAAGGATGCGTACTACTTCAGAGTGGTACGTAATCATGTCTTGGAAGTCATGTTGCTAGACAACAATGAACCTATGAGCTATGGAGAAGCGATGGTGGGCCTGGATTCCAAAATGGCTCGAGGCCATATAATCTGAGAGAGGATCCATATATGAAAACAAAGTGTAGACTTTGGAAGAACTACTTGATGGTCGTAAGGCTGTTAGGTACATATGGATTTTAAAAGGAAGACGGACAATGATGGTAAGTATCACCATTAAGAAAGCTCGACTTGTCGTTAAGGTGTTTTCCGACAAGTTCAAGGAGTTGACTACGATGAGACTTTCTCACTCGTAGCGATGCTAAGAGTCTGTTGGAATTATATTAGCGATTATTGCATTATTTATGAAATCTTGCAGATAGGATGTCAAAACATTGTTTCCTCGACGATTTTCTTGAGGAAAGGTTGTATGGGATACAACCGGAAGGTTTTGTCAATCCTGAAAGATGCTAACAAGTATGCAAAGCTCCAGCAATCCTTCTAAGGACTGGAGTAAGCATCTCGGAGTTGGAATGTATGCTTTGATGAGATGATCAAAGATTTTGGGTTTATACAAAGTTTATGACAAACTTGTATTTCCAAAGAAGTGAGTGGGAGCACTATAGAATTTCTGATGAGTATATGTTGTTGACATATTGTTGATCAGAAATGATGTAGAATTTCTGGAAAGCATATAGGGTTATTTGGAAAGTGTTTTTCAATGGAAAGCCTGTATTAAGCTACTTGAACATTGAGCATCAAGATCTATAAGGATAGATCAAAACGCTTAATGGTACTTTCAAATGAGCACATACCTTGACATGATCTTGAAGGTGTTCAAGATGGATCAGTCAAAGAAGGAGTTCTTGCCTGAGTTGTAAGGTATGAAGTTAAGACTTAAAGCTCGACCACGGCAGAAGAAAGAGGAAGGACGAAGGTCGTCCCCTATGCTTTTGCCATAGGCTCTATACGGTATGCCATGCTGAGTACCGCACCTGATGTGTGCCTTGCCACATGTCTGGCAAGAGGGTACAAAGGTGATCTAGGAGTAGATCACCAGATAGCGGTCTAAATTATCCTTAGAGGAATAAGGATATGTTTCTCGGTTATGGAGGTGATAAAGAGTTCGACGTAAAGAGTTACGTTGATGCAAGCTTAACACCTATCCGGATAGCTCTGAGTAGAAATACCGGATACGTATAATGGAGCAACAATTTAGAATAGCTCCAAGTAGAACAGTTATTTGAAATGGCTCCAAATATAGCATAGTAGCTGCATCTACAAGATGACATAGAAATTTGCAAAGTACATACGGATCTGAATGTTGCAGACCCGTTGACTAAAACCTCCCTCACAAGCATAACATGATCAAACCCAGAACTCTTTGGGTGTTAGTCACATGGGGATGTGACCTTGAGTGTTAATCACATAGCGATGTGAACTGGATTATTGAGTCCAGTGCAAGTGGGAGACTGTTGGAAGTATGCCCTAGAGGCAATAATAAATTAGTTATTATCATATTTCCTTGTTCATGATAATCGTTTATTATCCATGCTAGAATTGTATTGTTAGGAAACTCAGATACATGTGTGGATACATAGACAACACCATGTCCCTAGTAAGCCTCTAGTTGACTAGGTCGTTGATTAATAGATGGTTACGGTTTCCTGACCATGGACATTGGATGTCGTTGATAATGGGATCACATCATTAGGAGAATGATGTGATGGACAAGACCCAATCCTAAGCCTAGCACAAGATCGTGTAGTTCGTTTGCTAAAGCTTTTCTAATGTCAAGTATCATTTCCTTAGACCATGAGATTGTGCAACTCCCGGATACCGTAGGAATGCTTTGGGTGTGCCAAACGTCACAACGTAACTGGGTGGATATAAAGGTGCACTACGGGTATCTCTGAAAGTGTCTATTGGGTTGGCACGAATCGAGACTAGGATTTGTCACTCTGTGTGACAGAGAGGTACCTCCGGGCCCACTCGGTAGGACATCATCATAATGTGCACAATGTGATCAAGGAGTTGATCACGGGATGATGTGTTACGGAACGAGTAAAGAGACTTGCCGATAACGAGATTGAACAAGGTATCGGGATACCGACGATCGAATCTCGGGCAAGTACAATACCGCTAGACAAAGGGAATTGAATACGAGATTGATTGAATCCTCGACATCGTGGTTCATCTGATGAGATCATCGTGGAACATGTGGGAACCAACATGGGTATCCAGATCCCGCTGTTGGTTATTGACCGGAGAATGTCTCGATCATGTCTGCATGGTTCCCGAACCCGTAGGGTCTACATACTTAAGGTTCGATGACGCTTGGGTTACAAAGGAAGTTTGTATGTGGTTACCGAATGTTGTTCAGAGTCCCGGATGAGATCCCGGATGTCACGAGGAGTTCCGGAATGGTCCGGAGGTAAAGAATTATATATGGGAAGTCCTGTTTTCGTCACCGGAAAAGTTTCGGGTTTTATCGGTAATGTACCGGGACCACCGGGAGGGTCCCAGTGGTCCACCAAGTGGGACCACCAGCCCCGGAGGGCTGCGTGGGCAAAGTGTGGGAGGGGACCATCCCCAGGTGGGCTGGTGCGCCCCCCCCCCACAAGGGCCCAAGGCGCCTAGGGTTTGGGGAGGGGCGCCTCCACCTATCTTGGGGGGCAAGTTTCCCCCTCTTCCCCCCCTTGGCCGCCACCCTAGATGGGTTTGGGGCTGCCGCACCCCTTGGGGTGGAAACCCTAAAGGGGGCGCACCCCCCTCCCTCTCCCCTATATATACTTGAGGACTTTGGGGCTGCCAACAAAGGAGTTTTGACCTCTCCCTGGCGTAGCCCTACCTCTCTCCTCCTCGTCTCTTGCGGAGCTTGGCGAAGCCCTGCTGGAGTACCACGCTCCTCCACCACCACCATGCCGTCGTGCTGCTGCTGGATGGAGTCTTCCCAACCTCTCCCTCTCTTCTTGCTGGATCAAGGCATGGGAGACGTCACCGGGTTGCATGTGTGTTGAACGCGGAGGTGCCGTCCGTTCGGCACTAGGATCACCGGTGATTTGGATCACGACGAGTACGACTCCATCAACCCCGTTCACTTGAACGCTTCCGCTTAGCGATCTACAAGGGTATGTAGATGCACTCTCCTTCCCTCATTGCTAGATTAATCCATAGATTGATCTTGGTGTTACGTAGAAAATTTTGAATTTCTGCTACGTTACCCAACAAACTATTGGTGTTAAATCACATGGCGATGTGAACTAGATTATTGACTCTAGTGCAAGTGGGAGACTGAAGGAAATATGCCCTAGAGGCAATAATAAAGTTATTATTTATATTTCCTTATATCATGATAAATGTTTATTATTCATGCTAGAATTGTATGAACCGGAAACTTGATACATGTGTGGACACATACACAAAACACAGTGTCCCTAGTAAGCCTCTACTAGACTAGCTCGTTAATCAAAGATGGTTAAGTTTCCTAATGAAAGCACAAGTGCTCCCTGGGTAGTTTTGGTAATTAATGTCAACATATATCTTGTTGGACTAACACTTTTACCTAGTATGTTTTGGATAAGTTCAACAATGGAGTGGCATAGACTAGAGGATGTGGAACCCCTTCAAGATGCTAAGGACAAAGGATTGGCTCAAGCTTCAAGATCAAGACTCTACATTTTCTATTTTAGTGATCCGAGATCACATTGAGTCTATAGGAAAAGCCAATACTATCAAGAGGGGATGAGGTGTTGCTTAATGGCTTGCTTGCTCAAAGTGCTTAGTGATATGCTCCAAAACTCTCAACTACCTTCCCACATCCACATATGACCTAAACCAAAAGTCAAACTCGGCCCCACCGATTCTATCTATCCGGCGCCACCGAGTTTTAGATATCATAGCCACTGCCACAAACCCTAGCAAATTGGTTTCACCAATAGGGATCTCGGTCTCACCGAGATGGGATTGTAATCTCTCTGTGTATGTCCATTACCAAAATCGGTCTCACCGAGTTTGAGCAATCGGTACTACCGAGATTACAATGCAAACCCTCAGGTTAGCTTATTACCAAAATCGGTCCCACCGAGTTTGTGTAATCGGTCTCACCGAGTTTGCCTGACCAACTCTCTGGTTAGCTTATTACCAAAATCGGTCCCACCGAGTTTGTGTAATGGGTCACACCGAGATTACGTTATGCCCTAACCCTAACCATATCGGTCCTACCGAGTTGCATCTCAGTCCCACCGAAAATCCTAACGGTCACTAGGTTTGCTGAATCGGTCCGACCGAGTTTGGCAAATTGTGTGTAATGGTTAGATTTTGTGTGGAGGCTATATATACCCCTCGACCCACTCTTCATTCGTGGAGAGAGCCATCAGAACATACCTACACTTCCAATACACATTTTCTGAGAGAGAACCACCTACACTTGTGTTGAGGTCAAGATATTCCATTCCAACCATATGAATCTTGATCTCTAGCCTTCCCCAAGTTGCTTTCCACTCAAATCTTCTTTCCACCAAATCCAAATCCTGTGAGAGAGAGTTGAGTTTTGGGGAGACTATCATTTGAAGCACAAGAGCAAGGAGTTCATCATCAACACATCATTTGTTACCTCTTGGAGAGTGGTGTCTCCTAGATTGGCTAGGTGTCACTTGGGAGCCTCCAACAAGATTGTGGAGTTGAACCAAGGAGTTTGTAAGGGCAAGGAGATCGCCTACTTCGTGAAGATCTACCGCTAGTGAGGCAAGTCCTTCGTGGGCGACGACCGTGATGGAATAGACAAGGTTGCTTCTTCGTGGACCCTTCGTGGGTGGAGCCCTCCGTGGACTCGCGCAACCATTACCCTCCGTGGGTTGAAGTCTCCATCAACGTGGATGTACGATAGCACCACCTATCAGAACCACGACAAAAACATCCGTGTCTCCAATTGTGTTTGAATACTCCAAACCCTTCTCTTTACATTCTTGCAAGTTGCATGCTTTACTTTCCAATGCTCATATACTCATTGCATGCTTGCTTGATATGTATTGTGTTTGTTAAACTTGTGCTTAAACTCCACTTAAACTTAAGAATATTAAAAACTGCAACTTTTGGCACTTAGTGTCTAATCACCCCCTCTAGACACCTCTTCTCAATCCTTTCAATTGGTATCAGAGCTTTGGTCTCCATTGCCTTGGTTTAAACACCATTGGAGGAAGATGGACGTGTCTACTTTGGGGACTCTTAGACATAGAGTGCCTATTCTTGATGGAGAGTATTTTCATGAGTGGAAAAATGAAATGCTTGAGATTTTCAATGAATATCATTTGAACAAGTACATTACTAGCCCTTGTGCACCTCATGTTGATCCTTTGCACCCTACCCTAGATGAAGATATTGACATGATTCGCAATCTTAGAACTGTTGAGCTCATCATTAGAGGCTTGCCTAGAAACTTGATTAGATGTTTGCCTACTCTCAAGTGTGCCTACACCATATGGATATTTCTTGAGGAATGATTTCCAGATTATTCCTTGAAAAATTTAGACGAAATTCTCCATAAGTCTATTGCCTTGAGTAAGATGAACTATAGTGATCCTAGCTTTGGTGATTGTCTATTTGAGCTTACCAATCTCATGCGTGCTAAAGGAAATGTTGGAATCATTAGCGATATCATATCCGAAGCTATTAGAATTCATAAAGGTAACCATTGTGATGATCGTTTATCTAATGAATTACCCTCTCTAGGAATTGATCAATCACAAGATGATGTTGAACATGGATACTATGATGAAGATGATGATAGTGACTATGATCTTGATGATGCAATGAGGCATTTTGGTCTTATGGCAAATCTTTGCGGCTACATGGCTGGAGGAAAGGAATGGGTCCTTGATAGTGGATGTAATGATCATATGACCGGAGATAAAGATATGTTCCGTGAGCTTGCTGAAAACGACGGCCCTCGAAAATATGTCACTTTTGGTGATAATTCAAAGGGTAAGGTGGTTGGCCTTGGTAAGGTGGCCATCACATGATAGCTCCATACAAAATGTCATGCTCGTTGAATCCCTTGGATACAATTTACTTTTAGTTTCTAGACTTGCGGATTTCGGTTTCAATGTCTTATTCACTGAAGTAGATTGCCAAGTGTTTCGTAGAGACAATCATAAAATGGTCTTTACCGTTATACGTAGAGGAGATCTTTACATTGTTGATTTCACTAAAAAGGCTCAACCTAGAACTTGCTTAATTACCAAATCTTCTAAAGGCTGGTTGTGGCATAGAAGACTAGGTCATGTTGGCATGCGAAATCTTGATAAGCTTATTAAAGGTGATCATATCCTTGGAATAAAAGATGTCATATTTGACAAGGATAGACTTTGTAGTGCTTGTCAAGCAGGGAAACAAGTTGGAGGAAGTCACCGCGCGAAGAACATCATGACCACAAGAAGACCACTCGAGCTACTTCACATGGATCTCTTTGGTCCAAATGCCTACAAGAGTCTCGGTGGTAACTCATTTGGTCTAGTCATAGTTGATGATTTTTCAAGATTTACGTGGGTGTTCTTTCTTGATGACAAATCGCAGGTCCAAAAGATCTTCAAAAACTTCGCTAGGAAGGCCCAAAATCAGTTTGACGTGAAGATCAAGAAGGTTTGGAGCGACAACGGAACAGAGTTCAAGAATGCAAATGTGGACACCTTTCTTGATGAAGAAGGGATTTCACACGAGTTCTCGGCTACGTACACACCTCAACAAAATGGAGTTGTTGAAAGGAAGAACCGGACTCTTATCGAGATGGCAAGAACGATGCTTGATGAGTACAAAACGCCAAAGCACTTTTGGGCGGAAGCGGTTGAGACAGCTTGTCATGCAACAAATCGCTTGTATCTTCACAAGCTACTCGGCAAGACGGCATACGAGCTCCTCACCGGTAACAAACCCCAAGTTGGATACTTTCGAGTATTCGGCTCAAAGTGCTACATTCTTGATAAGCATCATCGTTCTAAATTTGCTCCTAAATGTCATGAAGGTTTCCTACTTGGTTATGGCTCAAACTCTCACACTTACCGAGTCTACAACAATTTCACCCGAAAGGTTGAAGAGACGGTAGATGTGAAGTTTGATGAATCTAACGGCTCGCAAGTAGAGCAATTGCCAATTGATGTAGGAGACAAAGACCTGTCGGAAGCAATTCAAGACTTGTCCATTGGCAAGATTTGTCCAACGGAAGTGAAGGAGAGTACCTCGTCCGTCCAAGTGGAAGCTTCTACCTGACGACAAGGTGAACCAAGAGTTGATACGGAAGCATCCACAAGTGGGACACGCCAAGATGAAGAAAACGAGGAAGCGCGCCAAGATGAACATCAACAACCTCCTTCTCCACCACGACAAGAGAACGATAACGTCAACAATGAAGAAGGCCAAGAAGAAGCACAAGATGAAGAGGATGTTCCACCCCGACCCAAGCAAAAGCTTTCACAAGTTCGAGCAAGAATTGCTAAGGATCATCCCGTCGAGCAAATCTACAATGATATCCAAACCGGGAGAATCACTCGCTCTAAAACTCGTTTAGCTAACTTTTGTGAACATTACTCATTCATCTCTAGCATTGAACCTATGAAGGTTGAAGAAGCATTGGAGGATCCGGACTGGATAAACACTATGCATGAAGAGCTGCACAACTTTGAGAGAAATCAAGTGTGGACATTGGTCGAGAAGCCCGACAACAACCACAACATCATTGGTACCAAATGGGTGTTTCGCAACAAGCAAGATGAAGATGGACAAGTGGTTTGCAACAAAGCACGTCTCATCGCCCAAGGCTACACACAAGTTGAAGGTATGTACTATGGTGAGACATATGCTCCCGTTGCTAGACTTGAGTCCATTCGCATCTTACTTGCTTATGCTAATCACCATGATATCACCTTGTACCAAATGGACATTAAAAGTGCTTTACTAAATGGCAAAATTGACGAGGAAGTTTATGTTAAGCAACCTCCCGGCTTCGTCAATCCTAAGAAACCTAATCATGTTTACAAACTTCACAAAGCCCTTTATGGTCTTAAACAAGCTCCGAGAGCATGGTATAAATGCTTGACCAAGTTCCTTATTGAAAAAGGCTTTGAAATTGGTAAAATTGATTCTACTCTTTTTACTAAAAGGGTTAATGGAGAACTATTTGTGTGCCAAATTTATGTTGATGATATCATATTTGGTTCAACTAACCCTCATTTTAGTGAGAAGTTTGGAAAGCTAATGTCGGAAAAGTTTGAGATGTCTATGATGAGTGAACTCAAATTCTTTCTTGGTTTGCAAATCAAGCAAACTAAGGAAGGTACCTTTATCTCTCAAACGAAGTACACCAAGGACTTATTCAAGAAGTTCAATATGCAAGAATGCAAAGGTATGACTACACCCATGCCTACTAGTGGACATCTTGATTTGACCAAAGATGGTGAACCGGTTGATCAAAAGGTTTATCGCTCTATGATTGGTTCATTGTTATATCTATGTGCCTCTCGTCCCGATATTATGCTAAGTGTATGCATGTGTGCACGATATCAAGCTGCTCCTAAAGAGTGTCATCTTAAGGCTATGAAAAGGATAGTGAGATACCTAATCCATACACTAAATTTTGGCATTTGGTATCCTAAGAGGTCCTCTTTTGATCTTGTTGGCTACTCTGATTCGGACTATGCCGGAGACAAGGTTGATAGAAAATCCACTTCGGGTACTTGTCAATTCCTTGGTAGATCTCTTGTGTCTTGGTCTTCCAAGAAACAAAACTCGGTATCCTTATCCACCGCCGAAGCAGAATACATTGCCGTTGGTTCATGTTGTGCTCAATTACTTTGGATGACCCAAACTCTTAAAGATTATGGGATATATGTGAAACATGTCCCATTGCTATGTGACAATGAAAGTGCTATTAAGATTGCTCACAATCCCATGCAACATTCTCGAACTAAGCATATTGAAGTTCGTCATCATTTCATTCGAGATCATGTTGCAAAAGGGGACATTAACCTTAAGCATGTTCGCACCGATAAGCAATTGGCGGATATATTCACTAAACCACTTGATGAGAAAGTGTTTTGCAGGTTGAGAGGTGAATTGAACATCATTGATGCTTCAAACTTGGAGTAGGAACTCCATTTGATACATGCGGGGCATGAGCCTATGACTAATCCTCGATATTTCTCTTATGATGCTATTCATATGTCTTGGATATATTTGTACCTTGCATGTTATCTAACCCGTGTAGGTACTTGGTTGAATCTAAATCTATGAGATTTCAACTCACTCACATCTTGAGCAATCTCTACATCACCAAGTCTCTACACAATGGTGGTTGAAGACAAGGAAGCACGAAACCATTCAAACATATCCTTTGGCAAATTCTATGTTGAGTCTCATGATTGTCATTTTGGATACACAAGTGCTCTTCCTTGCAAAGCTAACCCATGTAGGTAGATGAACTCAAACTCCAAGTGGTGCTCCCAACCCTTGATGAACTACATCAACCTTGAGCAACCCACACAAGTTCAACTACATGAGGAAGATCAACACCACCACCCAAGGTATGTTATTCCATCTTAGAGAAGCTTTACTCCAAGTCATGAGTCAAAGTAACTCGACAAGATGTGAATACATCAAAAGGCTTAAACGAAAAATGGTAACCCCATTTTGAGCTTAAACGATGAGTATGACCTATGATCAAGTGCTCTCACTTGACTCCTAAGTCAATATACTCTAACATAGGTGACTTTGTCGCCGACCATCTCTAGATGAAGTTCTCGTGTGTCTCTCCATGCTTTTGTCTCTTGCATATTTGTTTTCCCTTTCATCTAGAAATTTTAGTTTCTTTTCTTTCCTTTTTGTTCTGCATTTTCTGCATCCAATTCATTGCAAATCTTTCAGTAAATTCCTTGCATATCCTTGTGAGATCTTACTTGTCTAATGAGCTGAGGTGACAAGTGGTTTCACTCTAATGAACTCGGTCACACCGGTTTGTTCTCTTCGGCCCAACCGAAATCTTTCAGTGCAACTGAAGCACACAACTCGGAGTCACCGAGTCCACCACAGGAAAACCAACTTGCCACTTATTTCTGATTTCTGTTTGCTCCAGCTCCACTCAATGATTCTTGTCCTCTACTAGCATCATATTAGACATGCTGCTTTGCTCTATGACTCGAGGACCAACCCATTTGTATCACATGTCCAGAAGAGCCCTTCTTGGAAATTGATGTCAAAGGGGGAGAGATAGATCACATCAAAGCTTAATCCTTCCTATAGGGGGAGAAAGAGAGAATACTCAGGGGGAGAGAGTTTCTCAACTAGGAGAAAGTAATATCATCAAAGACCCCAGATGCTTGGTGTTCAAGAGGAGAGATGTCACATGTCTTTAAGAGGGGAAACACATGTTTGGTTGCTTGCTTTAGCTCAAGCTCTGTTGTTTCCTTTTTTGTTGCTCTGATTTTCTATTCCCTATCTTCTCCCAATATCCTATGCAGATTCAGGGGGAGCAAGACATCTAAGGGAAGGAAATCTCTGATTTTATTGCATATCTTTACCTTTGGGAACATGTCCATATCCAATGTGGTACTTAGTACTCACTCTACATGTCATCCCAGTCTTGGTTCTCTTGTGGTTTCTCTTGCTTGCTCTGGTCAGTAGGTGTATCTGTGTTATTTAACCTTGTTTGCGCAGGTTCACCCCATCTTAAGCCAACTCAAGACCACAAGGTAAGTATATGCATCACAATCATGTGAATGAGAATTTCTTGCTGATGCACATACTGTTTGCAAGAAGGACTCATGAGCATGAAGGTACATTTCTCACATTCACATCATTTGCTTTGATGCATATAGCCAAGATACATGTAACACATTGCTTACTCTGTCATGTTTATGCATTCACATGCTCCTATATTCAATATTCACATGATTGCATACATGTAGGGGAGCCTATGCATGTTACATGTCTTTCCAAAGCTTTACTTTCTATTCTCTATATCTTTGTCTAAAGCTTTGATGTATGTTGTCATCAATTACAAAAAAGGGGGGAGATTGAAAGCACAAGTGCTCCCTGGGTGGTTTTGGTAATTAATGTTAACATATCTCTTGTTGGACTAACACTTTTACCTAGTATGTTTTAGATAAGTTCAAAAATGGAGTGGCATGGACTAGAGGATGTGGAACCCCTTCAAGATACTAAGGACAAAGGATTGGCTCAAGCTTCAAGATCAAGACTCTACATTTTCTATTTTAGTGATCCAAGATCACATTGAGTCTATAGGAAAAGCCAATACTATCAAGAAGGGATGAGGTGTTGCTTAATGGCTTGCTCGCTCAAAGTGCTTAGTGATATGCTCCAAAACCCTCAACTACCTTCCCACATCCACATATGACCTAAACCAAAAGTCAAACTCGGCCCCACCGATTCTATCTATCCGGCGCCACCGAGTTTCAGATGTCATAGCCACTGCCACAAACCCTAGCAGATCGGTTTCACTGATAGGGATCTCGGTCTCACCGAGATGGGATTGTAATCTCTCTATGTATGTCCATTACCAAAATCGGTCTCACTGAGTTTGAGCAATCGGTACTACCGAGATTACAATGCAAACCCTCTGGTTAGCTTATTACCAAAATCGGTCCCACTGAGTTTGTGTAATCGGTCTCACCGAGTTTGCCTGACCAACTCTCTGGTTAGCTTATTACCAAAATCGGTCCCATCGAGTTTGTGTAATCGGTCACACCGAGATTACGTTATGCCCTAACCCTAACCATATCGGTCCTACCAAGTTGCATCTCAGTCCCACCGAAAATCCAAACGGTCACTAGGTTTGCTGAATCGGTCCGACCGAGTTTAACCATTTGGTCCCACCGAGTTTGGCAAATTGTGTGTAACGGTTAGATTTTGTGTGGAGGCTATATATACCCCTCCACCCACTCTTCATTCGTGGAGAGAGCCATCAGAACATACCTACACTTCCAATACACATTTTCTGAGAGAGAACCACCTACACTTGTGTTGAGGTCAAGATATTCCATTCCAACCATATGAATCTTGATCTCTAGCCTTCCCCAAGTTGCTTTCCACTCAAATCTTCTTTCCACCAAATCCAAATCCTATGAGAGAGAGTTGAGTGTTGGGGAGACTATCATTTGAAGCACAAGAGCAAGGAGTTCATCATAAACACACCATTTGTTACCTCTTGGAGAGTGGTGTCTCCTAGATTGGCTAGGTGTCACTTGGGAGCCTCCAACAAGATTGTGGAGTTGAACCAAGGAGTTTGTAAGGGCAAGGAGATCGCCTACTTCGTGAAGATCTACCGCTAGTGAGGCAAGTCCTTCGTGGGCGACGACCGTGATGGAATAGACAAGGTTGCTTCTTCGTGGACCCTTCGTGGGTGGAGCCCTCCGTGGACTTGCGCAACCGTTACCATCCGTGGGTTGAAGTCTCCATCAACATGGATGTACGATAACACCACCTATCGGAACCACGACAAAAACATCCGTGTCTCCAATTGCGTTTGAATACTCCAAACCCTTCTCTTTACATTCTTGCAAGTTGCATGCTTTACTTTCCGCTGCTCATATACTCATTGCATGCTTGCTTGATATGTATTGTGTTTGTTAAACTTGTGCTTAAACTCCACTTAAACTTAAGAATATTAAAAACTGCAACTTTTGGCACTTAGTGT
>NC_041390.1:223238121-223334707 GCF_002162155.2 Triticum dicoccoides | reverse complement strand
CCTAACCATAGACATGTGTTTTCATTTGATGAATGGGATCACATCATTAGGAGAATGATGTGATGGACAAGACCCATTCGTTAGCTTAGCATAATGATCATTAAGTTTTATTGCTATTGCTTTCTTCATGACTTATACATATTCCTCTGACTATGAGATTATGCAACTCCCGAATACCGAAGGAACACTTAGTGTGCTATCAAACGTCACAACGTAACTGGGTGATTATAAAGATGCTCTACAAGTGTCTCCGATGGTGTTTGTTGAGTTGGCATAGATTGAGATTAGGATTTGTCACTCTGTTTATTGGAGAGGTATCTCTGGGCCCTCTCGGTAATGCACATCACTTTAAGCCTTGCAAGCAATGTGACTAATGAGTTAGTTACGGGATGATGCATTACAGAACGAGTAAAGATACTTGCCGGTAACGATATTGAACTAGGTATGAGGATACCGGCGATCGAATCTCAGGAAAGTAACATAGCGATGACAAGGGAAATAACGTTTGTTGTTATGCGGTTTGACCGATAAAGATCTTCATAGAATATGTAGGAACCAATATGAGCATCCAGGTTCTGCTATTGGTTATTGACCGGATATGTGTCTCGGACGTGTCTACATAGTTGTCGAACCCGTAGGGTCCGCACGCTTAATGTTCGATGACGATTTATATTATGAGTTATGTGATTTGATGACCGAAGTTTGTTCGGAGTCCCGCATGAGATCACGGACATGATGAGGAGTCTCGAAATGGTCAAGAGGTAAAGATCTATATATTGGAAGGCTATATTCAAACATCGGAATGGTTCTGAGTGATACGGGTATTTTTTGGAGTACCGAAGAGTTACGGGGATTCGCCGGGGGAAGTTAATGGGCCTTATTGGGCGTTAGTGGAGAGAGGGAAGAAGGGCCACGAGGTGGCGCACGCCTCCCCCTGCCCAAACCGAATTGGACAAGGGGTGGGGGCGCCCCCCCTTCCTTCTCCATCTCCCTCCTTTTCTTCTTTCCTACTCCAAAAAGGAAAGGGAATCCTACTAGGACTTGGGTGTCCTAGTAGGACTCCCTACACTTGGCGCGCCCCTAGGAGGGCCGGCCTCTCTCCCTCCCTCCTTTATATACGTGGGCAAGGGGCACCCCAAAGGCACATCAAGTCTTTTCTTAGCCGTGTGCGGTGCCCCCCTCCGTAGTTACACACCTCAGTCATATCGTCGTAGTGCTTAGGCGAAGCCCTGCGCCAGTAACTTCATCATCACCATCATCACGCTGTCGTGCTGACAGAACTCTCCCTCGTCCTCAACTGGATCAAGAGCTCGAGGGACATCATCGAGTTGAACGTGTGTTGAACGCGGATGTGCCGTACGTTCGGTACTTGGATCGGTTGGATCGCGAAGATATTTGACTAAATCAACCGCGTTACTAAACGCTTCCGCTTTTGGTCTACGAGGGTACGTGGACACACTCTCCCCTCTCATTGCTATGCATCTCCTAGATAGATCTTGCGTGATCGTAGGAATTTTTTTGAAATACTGCGCTCCCTAACATTAATGTGCGACGTGATGCCTCCGGATTTTTTCTTCATCAAGGATAGTATGCTCTTGATCTATTGGATCGTACTGGCATTACCAACTGCAAACCTGCTGCTACTCCTGCCGAGGCCAAGCCGAAGCTCTCTACCGCAGTATTGTTGGTGCTCTTCAGTACCTCACGCACACCAACCATACATTCAGTTTGCCGTGCAGCAAATTTGCTTGCACATGCACTCGCCTCGTGATGTTCGCTGGTCTCTGGTCAAGCATATTCTCCGATATCTTCGCAGCACACCGACCTTTGGCCTTCGTCTTCGTGCCTCCGCCTCCACTGAGCTTTTTGCCTACACTGATGCGGATTGGGTTGGTTGTCCTAACACTCGACGATCCACGTCGGGATATTGTGTCTTCTTCGGTGACTCTCCTGTCTCATGGTTCTTTAAACGGCAGCCCACCGTCTCCCACTCGAGTGCTGAGGCCGAGTACCGTGCCATTGCCAACGTTGTTGTTGAGATGTGTTGGCTGCGTCAACTACTTGGTGAACTTCGGGTCACAATCCCGAAAGCTACGGTGGTTTCCTGTGATAATGTTTCGGCCACCTATCTCGTGGCCAATCCGATGCAGCATAAGCGCACTAAGCACATTGAAATTGATGTTCACTTCGTTCGTGAGAAGGTACAGTTGGGTCATCTTTGTGTTCTTCATGTACCGAGCACCCAACAGTTCACCAACATTATGACCAAAGGGCTTCCAACCGCTGCATTCCAGGAGTTCCGTTCCAGTCTTTGCATCGCCGACGCTGACGCTTTGACTGCGGGGGGGGGGGGTGTTGAACGTGACATATATGCATTTTCATACAATTAATCTTTCTATGATCTCTAGCCTTGTATAGTTGACTTCTAGAGATATGGTAGGATTAGTTGGCTTGTCACGCAAGACATCTCGTGTATATATTGTGACCAACTCTAAGAAATACAATTGAGTTGCATCCCATATCTTTTCTACACGTGCAATCATCAGTTACCCCCCGCGCCAACCACAAGCTCAGCAACAAGTTCTATGGTCTGTTTACCATCATCGCCAAGGTCAATGAAGTTGCTTACGAGCTCAAGCTGCCGCCCCAAGCGACGGCCCACCTAGTCTTCCATGTCTACTAGCTCCGGCACGCTCTATAGCCAGGCACAAGCATATCTGACATGATGCCCTCCAGCTCAGATGACCTAGTTGTCCCGATCCTGGTGCTTCAATCCAGACGGCGAAGAAGAACGGAGCAGTACTGGAACAACAAGTTTAATGAGCACCCGGCGCGGCGATCAGCACCACCTAGGAGGACCAGTTGGTGCTCCAGGCAAGTTTCCCGCACGCTGAGGCTTGAGGGCACACCTCTTCCCAAGGAGGAGGGGATGTTAAAGACCCTGACACATCCCCACCTTATAAACGTGAAACAGTTTGAGGGAAGACGCCTCTCAAGGGGTGATCGGCTCATATATTTATAGCAGAGTTACAAGTCTTAGAGACCAAGAAATAAACCCTATACGCGTATATGTACAACCGTATACAAACGGAATATGCGAGATTAGCTATACAAAGTTATACGTTAACACCCCCCCACAGTTTGTGCGTCGGTCGAATGCATAAACTGTACCGAAAGTCCAAGAAGAGCTGAGTCGGTAAGCCCTTCGTCATGATATCGGCAAACTACTGTGAGGATGGCACATGAAGAACCCGAATTTGACCGAGAGACACCTTCTCGCAGACGAAGTGGATGTCGATCTCGATGTGCTTCGTGCAGCGATGCTGGACCTGGTTACATGCCATGTAAACAGCACTGACGTTATCACAGAAGACAACGGTGGCGGATGGAAGAGGACGATGAAGCTCGAGGAGAAGTTGGTGAAGCCAGCAACACTCAGCCACGACATGAGCCACGGCGCGATACTCGGCCTCGGCACTGGAGCGAGACACCGTGGCCTGGCGTTTGGAGGACCAAGACACCAGGTTATCACCGAGGTAGACACAGTAGCCAGAGGTAGATCGTCGGGTGTCGGGGCAGCCGGCCCAATCCGCGTCAAAGTATGCAGTGAGTGAGGCGGCCGGTGTGGAGTGGAGCTGTAGCCCAAGGTCGAGGGTGCCACGAACATAGCGAAGAATCCGCTTGACGAGGTTGAGATGAGGTTCCCGGGGAGCATGCATGTAGAGGCACGCTTGCTGAACCGCATGTGCAATGTCGGGGCGAGTGAGCGTCAGGTACTGAAGAGCCTCGGCAAAACTCCAGTACTCCGTGGTGTCGGTGACAAGAGGACCCTCGTCGGCGGAGAGCTTGCAACGGGTGTCAATGGGCGTGACACACGGGTTGCCGTCCATCATGCCAGCGCGCTGAAGAAGATCGATGACATACTGCCGCTGCGAGAGAAGAATCCCGGAAGAAGACCGAGAGACCGAGATCCCGAGGAAGTAAGTCAGGTCCCCGAGATCGGTCATGGAGAACTCCCGATGAAGCTGGTCAGTGATGTGCTGGAGAAGCGCGGCGCTGGACGCGGTGAGGATGATGTCGTCCACGTAGAGGAGCAGGTAGGCCATCTCAGAGCCGTGCCGGAGCACGAACAGGGACACGTCGATCTGAGAAGCCACAAAGCCCAGTCGATGAGCGTGATGAGCGAACCGCTGGTACCATGCGCGGGGCGCCTGCTTGAGTCCATAGAGGGACTTGTGGAGCAGGCAGACATGGTGAGGACGTGTAGGGTCGATGAAGCCGGGTGGCTGCTCACAGTGGACCACCTCGTTGAGATCTCCATGGAGGAAGGCATTCTTGACGTCCCGCTGATGAACCGGCCAAGCATATGAGACGGCGATGCTGAGCACAACGCGGATCATGGCCGGCTTGACGACGGGACTGAAAGTCTCGTCGTAGTCAATGCCAGGCTACTGCGAGAATCCACGGACCACCCACCGTGCCTTGTACCGAGTGAGAGCACCGTCAGCACCAAACTTGCGCTTGAAGATCCACTTTCCTGAAACAATGTTAGCACCAACCGGTCGAGGAACAAGAGTCAAAGTGCGGTTCTGAAGGATAGCATCGTACTCCTCAGTCATGGCAGCACGCCAAAGAGGATCCTGGAGAGTAGAGCGATATGTTTTGGGAATAGGAGAGAGAGAGGAGTGTTCAGCCGATAGATTAAGTTTATTAATGGGCTGAAAACACCACATTTGGCGCGAGTGAGCATGGTGTGAGTGTTGGTGGTGGAGGCGGCACTGTCGCGAGAGCGACGAGAAGGGGGTGGTGGTGGTGGTGGTGGTGAGGGGGACGCAGACGAGAGCGGCGCGGGTGAGGCGGGCGCTGTGGCGATCAACGTCGGGGTGGAAGGCCCCGAGCCATGCATGGCGGGCTGGGCCAAGGAGGTCGGCGCCATGTTGGGCTGGTCTGCGGGAGGCACGACAACCGCGGTAGCAGGCTGCGTGGCGACCAAGTCGAGAAGAAAATCGAGATCGTCCGGAGACTGAGTGGTTCAAGTGGTGGCGAAAGGAAAGGTGTTTTCGTCAAAAATGACATGTCGCGAGATGATGATGAGGCGTGTCGTTAGGTCGAGACACCGATAGCCGCGATGCAATGCAGGGTACCCAAGAAAGACGCATGCGGTGGAGCGAGGGGCGAGTTTATGCGGTGTCGTGGCGGACTGGTTAGGGTAGCATAGGCACCCGAAGACACGGAGGTCAGAGAGGGAGGGGTTTTTGATAAAGGAGGGTATACGGGATCCGGAAGTCCAAGGCTTGGCTAGGACAATGGTTAAGCAAGAAGGTTGCGACGGCAAGGGCCTCAGGCGAGTACGCAAGGGGCATATAAGCTTGGAACAGCAAGGTTCGGGTAATGTCGTTGAGGGTGCGAAGTGCTCGTTCGGCCTTGCCGTTTTGAGGGGAGATGTATGGGCAGGACATGCGGAGGTGTATACCGTTGCGGGCAAGGAACTCGGTGAAGGTAGAGTTAACGAACTCGGTACCATTATCGGTCTGGAAGGAGATGACGGGGAGGTTGAATTGTGTGCGTGCGTGTGCAACAAAGTTTATGAGAATATCACATGTGTCGGATTTCCGGTGAAGGGGAAACATCCACATAAAGTGAGAGAAGTCATCAACAATGACAAGGTAATATTTGAAACCAGAATTACTAGCAACAGGTGAGGTCCATAAATCGCAATGAAGTAATTGGAACGGAGCAACACAAACTGTTGTTGATCTAGAAAAGGGTAAACGGACGTGCTTGCCAAAGTGACATGCATGACACACTTGAGTACTTTTATTACATGGAATAGCAAATGTTGAAGATAAATGTGACATAGAGTCACGACCGGGATGTCCTAAGGGACGATGCCATAGCTCCGATGTGGTGGTGGTGGCGACGAGTCCAAACGGAGAGGTGGTGGGGTTGGTGTTGGCGTTGAACTCATAGAGCGGTCCGGCGCTACTGCAGCGAATGATCTCGCGCTGAGTGTGCAGACCCTTAATAGAAAAACCACATGGGTCATACTCCACAGAAACAGAATTATCGATTGTAAATTGACGAGTAGAAAGGAGATTTTTGATAATGTCTGGAAGAACGAGAACATTGTTGAGATAAAAGGTGTGACTAGGTGTGTGGAGAGTGACGTGGCCGGTGGCGGTGATAGGAAGGGGAGCACCATTGTCGACAGTGACTCGAAGAGAGGGAGGAGGATGGGAGGAAGTGGAGAGTATACCGGGGTCGGAGACCATGTGCGAGGTGGCGCCGGAATCCATCACCCAAGCACCCGGCGTGGAGGATTCGGCGGCAGAGGGCCCAGCGGTGGCGTTGAGGGCGGCGACGAGGGCGGAGCAGTCCCATGCAGGAGCCGGGGCGGAGCCGGCAGGGTGGTAGGGCACCGCGGGCGGAGGCGGGTTGGTGCCCCACGCCTGGCCATGCAGGGGCGCCAGCTGGGTCGTGTAAGCGACCTGGCCTGGGGGCACCCAGGTGGACTGACGGGATGGCGGTGCCGGGGCGGTGGACCGCGGGGCTGGCCCGAGGAGGCCGGCGCCCCCGGCGGGAGCAGCCGGAGCGCCGTAGGGGCGCCAGGTGGGCTGCATCTGCTGTGTCTGTCTGGTGTAGGGGTTGAAGCAGATCCACGGTCCGGGCGTAGCGGCAGGATAGGCATGGTTGGAGTTGGCGCTGCTCCCGCCGCCGTTCTTCTTCTTCTTCGACCAGCGGCCGCCTTGGCCGCCATTGCCGCCAGAATTGCCACCGGTGGAGGAGCCGGTGGTGTTGCCGTAGAAGGCGACTTGGGACGGCATGGGGCCGCCGGGGCGGTGTTGGCGAGCTGGTTCTCGCGGAGGAGAAGAATGGAGCGAGTCTGCAGGAAGGTGGGGGGCGGAACCTGCATTGTGACAAGGGTGGTGATGTCGGAGAAGCGGGGGTTGAGCCCCCGAAGACAGGTGAGGACTAGGGTTGGGTCAGTCACGGGTTGCCCCACGTCCGCGAGCGCATTGGAGAGGGCCTTCAGGCGATGGCAGTAGGCGGTGATGGTGAGGTCGCCTTGGACGAGGGCCCGGAATTCCGCCTCGAGGTAGACGGCCCGGGTGAGCTGATTGTCGAGGAAGAGGTTCCGGATCAGCGCGTAGGCCTCGTACGCGGTCTGATCTTGGGCCATGATTGTGTCGAGGATGTCCTCGCTGATGGAGCCGTAGACCCACGAGCGCACGACGAAGTCCTGACGCTGCCAATCCGCCGAGCGAGCATCCAGCGGCGTGAGGTCGGAGATGTGGCCGGTGAGGTCGTATTTGCCGAGGAGGACGGTGACGAGCATACGCCACTTGGCGTAGTTGGACTTCTGGAGGTCGAGGACGACGGGGACATGCGTCTTGACGCTGGCGACGTGGACGGCCTGGGACGCCGGCGACGCGATGGACGAGATCATGGCCCCGGCGGTCTGCGTCGCGAGCGTCGATGAGGTGGAGGCCCCGAGTGTAGAGGAGGTGGAGGAGGAGGTCGACATCCTGGAGAGGAGGAAGGAGCTGCGGCGGCGCGGAGGGAGGATGGTGGCGGCGGCTTAGGGTTTTGGTGGCGGCGGAAGCTAGGTTTTAGGATATAGGGCTGATACCATATAAACGTGAAACGGTTTGACGGAAGACGCCTCTCAAGGGGCAATCGGCTTATATATTTATAGCAGAGTTACAAGTTTTGGAGACCAAGAAATAAACCCTATACGCGTATATGTATAACCGTATACAAACGGAATACGCGAGATTAGCTATACAAAGTTATACGTTAACACACCTGCCAATAAGCCCACAGCTGCGCCCGACACAACAACCCGTACTTATGTGGTCCAGAGTGGGTCAACCAGCCCAACCCAGCCGCGCGAGTACTTAGAGCATGGCTAATAGAAGAGCCTGCTGCTGGCTGTATATGGGTGCCACATCATCCAAAGGCTTGATAAAAGACTACTAGTATAATAGGCTGGCTGTAGGCTGACTATTAGATGGACTATACTATTCAATGTTTGCATCTAAAGAAGGTCAAACAGGCTCACATGATTGGCAGGAAAGACGGAGCTCTTGCGTTTAGCACTCACGCCGGCTGCATGCTTGCTGTATTGCATCGAAGATTGAGCTGCAGCCGGGCGATACACGGAGCGCCGTCTCTTCTCTCTCTCTCTTTATTTCTCACTCCTCCAGCAAGGATTTTTGCTGACATGTAAAACCTTATAGCCAGCTGACTAGGCTTATTATACTTGCTCTTAACCTAGTGACGCGAGCTGGCTAGGGCATCGAGTGGATCACCAAACGAACGACGGCGGCAGCTACCAGTTTACCTTTCCCTTTCTGCCTTCTCAAGAAGGTCGCTGATTTGCATGTAATCCCTCTGTAATCGCTAGTAGTTCGAGTGGAATAGATGTTTGAGTGAGTGCCTAACATCGTAGCTGGTTGGTCTTACATCCGAGGCTTTATTTATTTAGGCAAGACTTGACTTTGTTAGTCTTATTTACGTAAAATGATGCGTAATGGATGTAAACTTTTGATTATTAGTTCGTTGTACGCGATGCACACTGATTATGAGATCAGTGTTGCATTTAAAATCGATGGCCTTCGTCGGTGTCTAGCGCGAGCCACAAAAAAAAAAAAGATTTCAGCGTTTCTTAGCTTTCCTCTCGATCCCGTTTCACACACCGCGGGTGGCGTTCCTTTTGCGCGGGTGCGGCCGCCGGGGTCACCACGACCCCGCGGGACGAGCACGCGTGCGCTCGGTGCCCGACGCCGCGTGTAATCCGTAGTGGAGGAGGCCAGACTACCAACGTCGGCTTGTGTGATCCGTCCCCACGACAGCTATGGCGTCGCACCATGGTTACCGGAGAAAATGGTGAGAGACGGCTACCAACCGCTCTCAAACGGCTCGACACCCATCGGCGGGGCCACGTAATGGTGGATGGACGGCCGAGGCCGTGTTGCCCCAACCCAAACCCACCACCAGTTCCTGCAGCTCCACGCACGCCACATTCTGTGGGCCAGCTCCACACTGCTCCAGCACTCACATGACTGGGCTATGTATAGCGCTGGCCCATGTGCTCTCCCATTTGGATACTAGTGTTGGTCTCAGAGTCCTCCACCCCGGACCTCTCTGTTCACCGCACACGATCAGCAGAGGCAGCGGCAAGGAAGATGACGACGACGACAAGGAGGAGACCCTTGAAGGTCCCTGAGATGGCGCTGAGGGTGTGCGTGATCCCCCTCGCCTTGGCCTCCCTGTGGGAGATGGCCACCAACAAGCAAGCTAATGACACCTACGGAGAGATCAGCTTCTCCAACCTCTCCGGCTTCAAGTCAGCCTGCATAACCTTGCCCCCCTTTACTTGTGAATCCTGCTCCTGTTATGCGCAATTTCCTTGTTTAATTTCCTAAGCTGTATATAACTTCGAATGTGCTCTAAATAAACACGCGTGTCAAGTCGCACCACGACCAGTTACCGCTAATGGATTAGGCTATTGATTACTTAGGCTATTTTTTGCTTTCTCCCAGGTATTTAGTTTTCATTAACGCTGTCACTGCCGCCTATTCCGTGGTCTCCATCCTGATGTCATCCTTCAAGTCCCTCGCTCGCTATGATTGGCTCATTTTCCTCCTGGATCAGGTCCGATCATCACCATCTCCTTTCTCTTTTGCCCTTTTTAGATTCATCTTCACTCTGCGCCTAAAAAACTAGTACTAGAACTACAGTGCTAAGTTGCTAACGAAAGCTTGGCCTCGCGCGCGCAGGCGGCGGCGTACCTGCTGGTGACATCGTGCTCGGCGGCGGCGGAGCTGGTGTACCTGGCGATGGAGGGCGACCGGGAGGTGTCGTGGGGCGAGGTGTGCTCCTACTTCGGTCGGTTCTGCGGCAGGGCCACCGTGTCCGTGGCGCTGCAGGCCGCCGCGCTGCTCTGCTTCGTCGCGCTCTCCCTCGTCTCCGCCTTCCGGGTCTTCCGCGAGTTCGACGCCCCTGGTGCTCATGTTGATTGCTCGGGGGACTCTGACTCCAAGCAGGAAGGTAGAGGATGATCCATCATGAACAATCGCTGATATTTGGACCATCGTTTATGTGTCAATGGTTGACGATGCCGATGCGTCCTTGGTTTTCTTTACGAATGCTGATTTCGGGGGGAGAAATGTTGTGAAATAAACTTTATTGTTGTTCGAAAAGTTGAGGTTGCGTGCGACACACTTGATTGATCACGTGCAATCTGCACATATATAGGTACAAGGGTGCACGACTTGTCTCCCAAACTATGCACTATACGAAGAAGAAAAATACATGAATCTCCCTTCCCCGGCAGTGAAAACGTCACCGGGCCACACAGGGACTGAACCGAAACTCATCGAAGGTGGACTATTGAGCGGTAGCAACATGCAAAACTCGTATCCAGCCAAGCGCGACCTGTTCACGAGCGAAGTGAATATCGAGTTTGATGCGCTTCGTCCGGCGACAATGAACAAGATTGGCGGGGAGGTTGATGGTGATAAGAAAATAGGCAGTTTTTTGATTAAATTAATCCATGAATGAATCATAAGCATGACATTGACAGTATTGATAACACACTTGTTACGATCTAACAGAGCATGTACTACGCATATAGTAGAAACATCTACGCATATCGCTAGTACAGCTACAACAGAAAGAAACATGAGAGGGATAAACGATGTATACCCTCCAATCGGCCATGCGGCGGCGGTGGCGGCGGCAGTAGCCGCGGCATCCTCGGCGGCCTTCTTGTCGGCCTCGGCCTTCTCAGCGGCGGCATGGTCGGCGTCGGTCGACATGGTGATGACGAAGGTGATGTGGACGTAAATGAACAGAAGCGAGCAGTCGCGTAGTTGCTACCCAAAAATCTAATCGCCCCTCTCCCGTACAGGATCTGGAGAAGCGGGGTTTCGGAGGCCTGCTCTCCCGTCAACCGTGTACGCGGTGAACGGGACGAAGTCGCCGGCGGCAGCAGCAGCAGAGGAACGACGCGGGCGTGGAGGCGGAGATGCGTTCGGTTTCATGGCGGTTAGGGTTGGCAGCGCCCCACATATATATGTGCGGCTGTGCGTGGAGAGACATGGGCTGAACCCACGTCCAAGTCGGTAGCCCACGATTCGACGTCTCAGATCGTGGCCCCACCTGTCAAAGACTCTCCGTTCCTGACCGGCAAAAAGAAGCGCATAGGAGTGAGCTTGGCTCGGCTCAATCCCGCAACCCGCGGCGCGGCGCGGCGCGGCGCGGCGCGTCGTGACGAGGCGTGGCGAGGCGAGCGGAGGAGGAGGAGTGCGCGAGGGCCTCATCTCTTCTCAAGCTCCAATGGCATGAGGAATAGAACCCCTTATAAACCACTCCAACTCTCCTTCCACTTTCGGGGTGGGACTAAACTTCCCACCACCTTGTCATGCCACCTACATGGGCCCTTAGAGATCAAATCTGAAATTGTCATATGGGCTCTAGGCCCATCTCATATTTCAACAATCCCCCACCAGATCTCAGGGGCCCAGTTTGTCCTTTGTTCCAAACGTTGTTTTGATATACGAGCATCTCAGTGGAGACCGATTAAGGTTGAGCTCCACCTAGACCAAGTAGTTACACTCCTTCACAACTGAACAATGGACTATGCCTTGAATTGTCAGTTTGGCGTCAAGAAGTTTCAACCACAAGTCTCATTGATACGAGGCTGCCGAAGGTCGACCCCTCGGGTGGATCATATTAGTCCCACTCCTAGCCTGTTCATAAGCTTGCTAGAGATCACCCCAATCTCATAGACTGTGACCAGCAGTCGGGCTCATATAGGTGTGTTCCTCCAAAGACCGCTCTGTAGGATAGCATCTTGCTTATGCATATAAGCCTTGGAACACATTAAGACAGTAGTCATCCTTCCATACAGTTTCTGAGAGTATTGCATCTCCAACGGAGTGGGTTAGTAAAGTTACTCTCCTCAGTTTACCACTGGCTTGTTTTCCCAGGTCCTACTTCACGGGATCTCCGATCACATAGGTTGGGTTACTACCAAGGCAACTCATGTGGGTCTCATTCCCATCTCCCTTGATGCATTATCTATCACAACACGTGATAGGCCTTTAGTAAAGGGATCTGCCAGATTCTTAGCCGTTTGAATATAATCCAACGCTATCACTCCGGAGTTTCTCAATTTTCTAACAGCTTTCAATCTCATTCTTATGTGTTTGTTGGACTTCATATTGTCCTTTGAACTCTTCACCTTGACAATAACTGTTTGATTGTCACAGTTCATAAGGATGGCCGGAACCGGCTTCTCAACCACTGGCAAGTCCATCAACAGATCTCGAAGCCATTCTTCTTCGCCACCCGATGTGTCTAATGTTGTTAATTCTGCTTCCCTTGTCGATCTTGTTAAGATCGTTTGCTTGCAAGACTTCCAGGAAACAGCACCACCTCCAAGAGTAAATATATACCCAGTTGTGGCCTTCATCTCATCAGCATCAGAGATCCAATTCGCATCACTATACCCTTCAAGTACCGACGTGTATCCGGTATAGTGAAGTCCATAGTTCATAGTACCTTTCAGATAGCGCATAACTCTCTCAAGAGCACGCTAATGTACATAACCCGGTTTGGAAACAAATCGGCTCAGTTTGCTAATAGCAAATGCGATGTCAGGCCTCGTTGCGCTCTCTAGATACTGTAGTGAACCAACAATCTGAGAGTATCTCAATTGATCTATAGCTGTGCCTTTAGACTTTCGAATCAGCACACTAGGATCATATGGTGTTTGAGATGGTTTGCAGTCCGAATATCCAAAACGACTCAACACCTTCTCAACATAATGGGATTGCAGAAGTGTAATCCCACCTTCATCATCTCTCAATAGCTTGATGTTCAAGATAACATCAGCCACTCCAAGGTCCTTCATCTCAAAGTTCTGAGATAGGAAAGACTTAACTTCCTCGATCAACTTGAGATTAGTCCCAAATATCAGTATGTCATCAACATACAAACACAGTATAACTCCTTCGCCCCCACCATAGCGATAGTATACACATTTGTCGGCCTCATTAACAACAAAGCCAACAGATGTCAACGTTTCATTAAACTTGGCATGCCATTGCTTAGGCGCTTGTCTCAGGCCATACAAAGATTTCACCAACTTACACACCTTTCCTTCCTGACCATCCATCACAAAGCCATCAGGCTGTTGCATATAGATTTCCTCCTTTAGCTCTCCGTTTAGGAAAGCCGTCTTAACATCCATCTGATGAATGAGAAGACCATGCGAGGCCGCCAACGAGAGTAATACTCGAGTGGTGGTCAGTCTGGCCACATGTGAATAAGTGTCGAAGAAATCTTCTTCTTCTTTTTGGGTGTAGCCCTTGGCCACAAGCCTAGCCTTGTACTTTTCTATCGTACCATCGGGCCTAAGCTTCTTCTTGAACACCCACTTGCATCCCAATGGTTTGCAACCATAAGGACGTTCAGTAAGCTCCCAAGTCCCGTTAGCCATGATGGAATCCATCTCGCTACGGACCGCATCCTTCGAGTAGTCAGCTTCTGGAGATGCATACGCTTATGAAATAGAAGTGGGATTATCCTCCACGAGGTATATGAAGAAATCATCACCAAAGGTCTTTACAGTCCTTTGTCTCTTGCCCCTACCAAGGGATTCCTCATTATCCTCCTCAGGATTTTCATCATGTGTTTGATTATAATATTCCATCGGAATGGCAGGTTCAGGAGTCTCCTCAGATTCCTGTCTAGAAGTGCTTTGTACATCTCTCATGGGAAAAATGTCCTCAAAGAATGTAGCATCTTTAGACTCCATAATTGTACCGACTTTCATGTCAGGTACCTCAGATTTCACTACTAGAAATCTATAGCCAACACTATTCATAGCGTAGCCCAAATTAACACAGTCCACAGTCTTTGTTCCAAGCTTACGCTTTTTGGGGATCGGCACATTAACTTTTGCCAAGCAGCCCCAGGTACGTAAGTACGAGAGTGTTGTCCTTCTCTTTGTCCACTTCTCGTAAGGAGTGATCTCGTTATCCTTTGTCGGAACTTTATTCAGGACATGACAGGATGTCATTATAGCCTCCCCCCCACCATGCCTTGGATAAACCCGACGTATCTAACATGGCGTTAACCAAATCAGTTAGAGTACGGTTTTTCCGCTCGGCAACCCCGTTTGACTGGGGTGAGTAGGGAGGCGTCCTCTCGTGAATAATGTCGTGTTCTGTACAAAAGGCATCAAACTCTTTCGAGAAGTACTCTCCACCACGATCTGACCGGACTCGTTTAATTTTCTTTTCAAGTTGATTCTCAACTTCTGCCTTATAGATTTTGAAGTAGTGTAGAGCCTCATCTTTAGTATTTAACAGATACACATAGCAATATCTAGTGGAATCATCTATCAAAGTCATGAAATATTTCTTTCCACCTTTAGTCAACACACCATTCATCTCACAAAGATCAGAATGTATGAGTTCCAGCGGTGCCAAGTGTCTCTCCTCTGCTGCCTTGTGAGGCTTGCGAGGTTGCTTAGATTGCACACACGAATGGCACTTAGAACCTTTGGCTAAAGTGAAACTCGGGATTAAATTCGATTTTGCTAGCCGCGTCATAACACCGAAACTAATGTGACAAAGACGTGAATGCCATACTTCAGATTCATTAACACTCAAATGAATATTCTTCACGACTTCATTACATAGATCTGCAAGAGAAAGGCGGAACATGCCTCCGCATTCATAACCCTTTCCAACAAATAGTCCATATTTCGTAACAACTAATTTATTAGACACGAATACCAACTTAAACCCTTCTCTACATAGAAGGGAGCCACTAACGAGGTTCTTCTTGATGGCGGGGACATGCTGCACGTTCTTCAGCTGCACGATCCTTCCCGAAGTAAACTTCAGATCGACCGTGCCAACACCAAGAACAGAAGCACTCACGCCATTCCCCATCAGTACGGACCCGTGACCTGTGGCCTGGTAAGAAGAAAACAATGAAATGTCAGCACACACATGAACACCTGCACCTGTGTCGACCCACCAATCGGTGGACGGCCAAATTGAAAATACAGCAAATAAATTACCGTACCCAAATGCACCACTCTCATTGTTGCTCACAATCATATTGACAGACTTGGAGTCCTGCCCTTGCTTCTTATACTTGTTTGGGCACTTGTTGGCCCAATGTTCAAGCGAACCACAAGTAAAGCAGCCCTCATCCTTCTTGTTCTTCTTGAAGGTCTTCTTACCCTTCTTCTTAAAGTCGGCACTCTGTTAGACACCGTTATTTCCCTTGGGCTTGTGGGAATTGGAGTTCTTCTGATGCACCATGTTGGCCACAAAAGTTCCTTCGACCCCTTTTCCATGCGAGTCCTTTTCCCTTGAATTCTGCTCAACACTCAGATGGCCAATGACATCCTCCACAGAGAATTCACGCCTCTGATGTTTCAGAGTGGTGGCAAAGTTCCTCCAGGAATTGGGAAGCTTAGCGATTATGCAGCCCGCGACAAACTTGCCTGGTAACTCGCACTTAAGAAGCTCAAGCTCCTTAACAATGCATATTATCTCATGAGCCTGCTCCAATACAGGACGGTTTTCAACCATCTTGTAATCATGGAACTGCTCTATAATATACATCTCGCTCCCTGCATCGACAGCCCCGAACTTAGATTCGAGCGCCTCCCACAAGTCCTTGGCAGACCGCACATGCAAATATGCGTCAACCATCTTATCTCCAATCACGCTCAGAATTGCCCCGAGGAACACGACAGTGGCCTCCTTGAACGCCTTCTCCTGATCAGGAGCGATCGTTCTTGTGGGAGTCACACCGGCGACCCAGAACACGTTCATGGCAGTGAGCCATAAGGTGGTTTTAGTCTGCCAACGCTTAAACTACGTCCCCGTAAACTGCGACGGTTTCAGTGCAGCAGCAAAACCAGAATTCGAAAAACTCCTACACACATTAGGTTTTTGGATTGATAAGAAAATAGGCAGTTTTCCGATTAAATTAATCCATGAATAAATCATAAGCATGACATTGACAGTATTGATAACACACTTGTTACGATCTAACAGAGCATGTACTACACATATAGTAGAAACATCTATGCATATCGCTAGTACTGCTACAACAAAAAGAAACATGAGAGGGATAAACGATGTATACCCTCCAATGGGCCATGCGCGGCGGTGGCAGCGGCAGTAGCCACGGCATCCTCGGCGGCCTTCTTGTCGGCCTCGGCCTTCTCAGCGGCGGCACGGTCGGCGTCGGTCGACATGGTGATGACGAAGGTGATGTGGACGTAGATGAACAGAAGCGAGCAGTCGCATAGTCGCTACCCAAAAACCTAATCGCCCCTCTCCCATACAGGATCCGGAGAAGCGGGGTTTCAGAGGCCTGCTCTCCCGTCAACCGTGTACGCGGTGAACGGGATGGAGTCGCCGGCGGCAGCAGCAGCAGAGGAACGACGCGTGCGTGGAGGCGGAGATGCGTTCTGTTTCATGGTAGCTAGGGTTGGCAGCGCCCCACATATATATGTGCGGCTGCGCATGGAGAGACATGGGCTGAACCTACGTCCAAGTCGGTAGCCCACGATCCGACGTCTCAGATCGTGGCCCCACCTGTCAAAGACTCTCCGTTCCTGACCGGCAAAAAGAAGCGCATAGGAGTGAGCTCGGCTCGGCTCAATCCCGCAACCCGCGGTGCGTCGTGACGAGGCGTGGCGTGGCGAGGCGAGCGGAGGAGGAGGAGTGCGCGAGGGCCTCATCTCTTCTCAAGCTCCAATGGCATGAGGAAGAGAACCCCTTATAAACCACTCCAACTCTCCTTCCACTTCCGGGGTGGGACTAAACTTCCCACCACCTTGTCATGCCACCTACATGGGCCCTTAGAGATCAAATCTGAAATTGTCATATGGGCTCTAGGCCCATCTCATATTTCAACAGATGGTGGAGACGTTGTCGCAGTAAACGACCATGGCCTTATGGACATCGCAAAGCAACTCCGGAAGAAGTTGGCGGAGCCAAGAGCACTCGACAACGGCGTTGGCCACTGCCCGGTATTCTGCCTCACCACTCAAGCGGGAAATTGTGGGATGTCGTTTAGACGACCACAGGATCAGTGAAGGCCCGAGATAGATGCAATAGCCTGATGTAGAGCATCCAGTATCTGGACAGCCAGCCCAGTCGGCTTCCGAGTAAGTCACGAGGTCGGTGGAGGAGGAAGTCGTCTGTGTGAGCCAAGAGCCTTGGTGTCGCGAATATAACGAAGAATCTGCTTCACTAGGATCACACGGGAGTCACACGGAGCATGCATGTGAAGACACACCTGCTGCACGGCATACTGTAGGTCCAGGCGAGTGAGCGTCAAGTAGTGCAGGGCACCGACGATGGAGCGACAAAATGTTGCATCCGGTGCAGGTGATCCGTCAAGTGCAAAGAGATTGGCCTTCGTGTCGATAGGCGTGGCGGCAGGCTCGTAGTTAAGCATGCATGTGCGTTCGAGAAGCACATGAGTATATCATTGCTCATAAAGAAAGAACCCGCCAGTGTGTCGTACCACCTCGATGCCGAGGAAGTAATGCAGAGGCCCCAGATCCTTGAGGGCGAACTCATCTCGGAGACGAGCGGTGAGCTACTGAAGGAGCTCAATGGAGGACGTCATCAGGATGATGTCGTCGATGTAGAGCAGGACGTAGGCGGTAGCAGTGCCCTGATGGTAGACGAACAACGATGCGTCAGAGTGGGTTGATCGTAAACCGAGTCGCTTGAGGAGGGCAGCGATGCGCTAGTACCACGCACGTGGTGCCTGCTTGAGCCCGTGGAGGGATCGAGATAGCAAACACACATGATTCAGATGAGTGGCGTCGACGAATCTGGTGGGCTGCTAGCAGAACACCTGCTCGGTGAGATGACCATGCAGAAATGTGATAGAAACATCCAACGGATGCGCGCGCCATGCACGAGAAACCACGAGCTGTAGAACAGCGTGGATCATGCCCGGTATAACAACCGAGGCAAAAGGTGTCAGTGAAGTCAACTCCGAAGCATTGTCGAAAACCACAGACCACCCAGCATGCTTTGTCGCGCTCAAGGGAACCGTCGGGGCGGGTCTTGTGGTGGAACACCCATTTCCCATTGATGACGTTGGCATGGGGAGGTCGCGGCCAAGTTGCCACGTGGGCACGAAGAGGCCGGCAAGGCAGTCGCACCCGAAGAGGTTGTCGTGGCAGCCATGCCCGAGGAGGCCGCCATGTGGCACGAAGAGGTCGTCCAGGCGGTCGCACCCGAAGAGGCCATCATGGCCGCCACGCCCGAGGAGGCCGCTGGGGCAGCCATGGCTTGGTCCAGCGATGGGGACGACCTGCCATGGGCGGGAGCAGGGGTAGCCCGCGACTGGCTGGGGCGCCATGACTGGGGCATGTCGAGGAGAGCTGGTGAAGATGTCGCTGCTGGTGGTACCTAGTGAAAGGGAAAAAAATCTCGTCAAAGTAAATATGTCGCTAAGTGAATATGTGGTGCGAGACAGGATTGTAGTACCGGTAACCTTTGGTGTTGAAAGGATAACCAAGGAAGATGCAAGCGAGGGAGTGTGGAGGGAGCTTGTGAGGGGTGGTGGAGGCGATGTTAGGGTAACAAAGACACGCAAAGACAAGAAGCTCATCATACGAGGGAGGGGTGCCGAAGAGAAGTTGGTGGTGTGCATAGTTCCAGCGAGGACAGCGTGGATGTATGTCAACAAGAAGATGTGATGGCGAGTGTGTCGGGCTAAAACCGAGGAAGCACATTGGCATGAAAAAGAAGGGTACGTAGCACACATTCAACACATCCATTTTGTTGCAATGTATAAGGGCATGTGAGGCGAAAGATAGTGACATGTGATGCGAGAAGTGTGCGAACGACAAGATTGGCAAATTATTTCCCGTCATCGGTTTGGTGTGCATGTATGGGATAACCAAATTGTGTGGAAACATAGGCATAGAAAGCCATAAGAGAGGCCAGTGCATCAGATTTGCAATGTAGAGGAAAAGTCCACACATAATGTGAATAGTTATCTAAGGTCACAAGATAATAAAGATAGCCAGTGTTACTTGCGACTGGAGGTGTCCATACATCACTATGAAGCAATTGAAACAGAAAATAAGATATGGCAGTGCATGCATTAAATGGAAGACAAACATGCTTTCCGACATGGCAAGCATGAAAAGTATGATCATCGATCTTATTACATGGGAATGAAAAACTCTAAAGAATATGACAACGAGCGGCGGAACTGGGGTGACCCAAATGAGCATGCGAAATGTCTACAATGACAGAGAGGGCGACTAGGGCGGTGAAAGAACATGCGGTGCCCCCATGTTTGGTTTTGGTAACTGATGACAATCTCTATGGACTAATGGTTGCCTTGAGTTATATTTGAAGGTTTTTTTCATAGGCTTTTCTTGGAGTACATGTGTTGGTTTCAAGGAGAGTTTGTGTCGACCAAGGTGCTATTCAAGGAATTATCCAAAGATTGGTCATGTGAGTGTTGAGCTTATTGCAAGCATGTCTTGAAGAAGAAGATTGTGTGATCATTCATGTCTACCTTCAAGACATCATCCAAATGAAGAGAATTGGAAAGATTCCAGGTTGATCAGGATTAAGTCAAGAATGAATCAAGTTGATCAACACACAAAGCATACAAGATGTACCGAGGGATCAAGTGATCCCATGGTAAGCTAAGCATTGTCCATTACGCTTTGTTTGCTAACCCATGATTTTTGTGGGAGTTCTTTGTGGGGTTATGTTGTGGTGTGCAAGTTCAAGTGGACCATCACGAAGTGACCAAATGCTTGAAGCTTGCCATCCATTGTGGTGACAATAGACTTGTGAAGATGTGCGGAAGAGTGGCTCACCCATAGTGGAGTATGGGGGAGCAACCAACTAGTCTTCATCAAGCCAACGCAATCAAGAAAGGTGGTCCAACTTGAGGGAGTCAAGATCGTCATCATCTAGCTCAAGTGGAACATGTGCAAGGTAAAGGTTTGCCCTTGATAGGTTTTCTATTTTACCGGTCTCATGGTGGTAGGTTGGAGACCGCGTTATAGGATCGATTGACGTATTATCAAGGGGGGCTCTCAAGTGAGTATCTTGATTGTATCTTCGCAGAGATCTCAAACCATTGCATCATCTTTCTTGGTTCTTGTTTAGGTTTTTTGTGAGTCTTAGAGCTTTTGGTCATCTTGATGACAAGCTCGAGTTCATCGAAAACGGAGTTCACATGCATCTTCTATGATGTTTTCGATGTTGGAGGTTATGCCGGTTCTTCTCTGTTGGAGGTTTCACTCCTCCATTTGTTAGGCATACCTCCCCTGCCTCTTCTTATGTCGCTGTTTTGATGCTACTCGTCGTCTTGTATCCAACAAGCTTGAGTTTGCTCAATTCGGAGCGGGTCCAGCAGTAGTACCACTCCTGGTGAGTGGTAGTACCGCTGCCTCTAGCCCAGAACGCTGTCACGCACGGAAGTTGGCGCGGAAGTAATTTTTTACATTCGCGCCCTACACGGTAGTACCGCTCCCTGCAAGCGGTAGTACCGTGCCGGCTTTCTACTCAAAGCTAACTCCAACGGATGTAGGCGCGACAGTAATTTTTTACATCCATGGATGCGCGGTAGTACCGCTATCCCTAGTGGTAGTACCGCTTCCTCACTGTGTATACTGTCATGTATTGCACTTGTGTGGCCGTTGAATACTACCCTTGCAGTAGTACCACAAGGACATGCAGTAGTACCGCTCTGGCAATAGTACCGCCATGTTGCCTCGTTGCAGTAGTGTTTCATTTGGCTACAGCCGCCCTAGCGGTAGTACCGCTCGGTGCGGGCTGTGAGGGTAACAGTTGTATTTTTCCCCTCCTATAAAAGGGGGTCTTCTTCCCCAATGAACTTTATCTCTTGAGCTCGTGTTCTTCCCCCATTGTTGAGCTTCTTCGAGCTTGCTAACTCTCAATTCCTCCATGGATTCTTGCTAGTTTTTGAGGGAAAAGAGAGAGGAGATCTAGATCCACATTTCCACCAATCACTTTCTCCTCTATGTGAGGGGAACTCCTTGGATCTAGATCTTGGAGTTCTTGGTGTTCTCCTTCTTGTTCTTCCTCTCATTTTCCTCCCTAGCATTAGTTGCTTTGGTGGGATTTGAGAGAGAAGGACTTGGGCACTCCGTGTGCCCTTGCCATTGCATTTGGTGCATCGTTTTGAGTTCTCCACATGATACGTGGAAGTTGCAAGTTGAGAATCTTATTACTCTTGGGTGCTTGGTACCCTTGAGCTTCTTCCTCTTGGGTGCTTGGGCGCCCTGGACGGTTGGTGGTGTTTGAAGCTCAATCATTATGGTGTAAAGCTCCGGGCAAGCATCGGGGTCTGCAATTAGGTTGTGGAGATCGCCCCAAGCAATTTGATGGGTTCCGATGACCGCCCCCAAGGGTTGCCAAAGTGTACGGGTTCGGTGACCGCCCCCAAGGGTTGCCATTTGTACAGGTTCGGTGACCGCCCTCAAGGGTTCCTTAGTGGAATCGTGGCATCTTGCATTGTGCGAGGGCGTGAGGAGATTATGGTGGCCCTAGTGGCTTCTTGGGGAGCATTGTGCCTCCACACCGCTCCAAACGGAGATTGCATCCGCAAGGGTGTGAACTTCGGGATACATCGTCGTCTCCGCGTGCCTCGGTTATCTCTTACTCGAGCTCTTTACTTATGCACTTTACTTTGTGATAGCCATATTGTTCCTTGTCATATATCTTGCTATCACATAGTTGTTTAGCTTGCTAAGCATAAGTTGTTGGTGCACATAGGTGAGCCTAGTCGTTTTAGGTTTTGTGCTTGAAAAATTAACCGCTAGGTTTATTCCGCATTTGTTCAAGCCTAAACTGTAATTATTTTAAAGCATCTATTCACCCCCCTCTAGGCGACATCCATGATCTTTTAGGCGGTAGTGGCGGTGGAGGATGAGTGCATTGGGTAGAACTCGTCTGGGCTGTCACATCAGTAAATAACCATTCGGGTACCCGCGTCCTTAACAAAAAAAAGATTTTGTCAAATTCAACAGTAACAAGATTTTCATGAGTAAAAGAACAAACAGAAACAAGATTCTTAATTACTGCAGGTGAGACTAGAATGTTAGATAGAGATAAAGAACTATGACTGATATGTGTAATAGGTAAAGAAGAGCCATCACCTACAGTGATGCGAGTGGATGTGTTAACCTGATAGGAAGAGATCAGGATACTGTGATGTGATGACATGTGGGCGGTAGCGCCTGTGTCCATGTAACAATCGCCGCCGCCACCGTAGTTACTCGGTGAAGGGGCCGAGTGCAGCGCCGAAAAGAAGAGTGAGATCCCATGGCGTGGGGGTTAGCGGCATGGCAGGGCCCCCGTAAGGCTGTGGTGGAGGCAGCAACGGGTAGCCACCCTTCATCGGAGGAACGGGCAGCGATGGGTTACTGCCGTCAGGCTGCTGTCGCGGAGCCGCCAAGAGCGCCTAATGGCCGGTCGGGCACGGATCGAGAGGACTCGGCGCTGGCACGCGAGGGAACAGTATGTGATAGGAGTGGACCACTTCGGTCCATGAGTTGGCGCCGAGGGTCCAGGACGGGGAGGGCTGGTGCTGGCGTGGCGTGCCCCTAAACCCTGCTGCTACTACTATTTAGGGCGGCCACTGCGCTTGTTGTGATGGCCACCGTCGGGCTGCTGCTGGGGCACGGGTGGCAGCTGGAAGAAGATCGCGCGGCAGAAGGCCATTGCTGCTGCGGCCGGCGGCGTGACCGTGGGCACGCCGTGAGAAGTGCCAGCGGCGTGCGCGGTGTGCTGCATACAAGACTTCACCATCTTCATATGGCGCTCCTCCAAGCGCGGGTAGGCGATGACGGTGTGGAAGGTCAGCTTTGGAAACAAGGCTAAGATGGAAACCCCGTTGCCGAAGTCCTCGTTGAGGCCGACAGTGATGGTACTAAGCGTGAGCTCGTCGAAGACCTTCGCGCCGATGTCGCGTAGCTCATCAGCGAGCATCTTTAAGCGCATGTAGTAGTGGTCGATGGTGGTGTCGTTTTGGGAACCCAAAAATTCTTGCAGGGAAAAAATAAGACATTGGAGTTTGTTGTCGGTGAAGAGCCCATTGATCTTGTTCCACACGGAGCACACGTCATTATCCTCGAAGATGACCATGTGAAACAAATCCTTGGAGATGGTGAGGTAGAACCATCGGATAAGCATAGCATCAACGGCCGACCACTCCGGATCGCCCTTTATCAGGTTGGCATTGACGGAACAGTCGATGTGATCGGTGAGGAAGTACTCATGAAAGACGAGGGAGAAGTAGGTTTTCCACGCATGATACGTGGAGTTATTTTCCTTGAGGCGGATTTCAGACATGATCAAAAATATTGAGATCGCGTTTGTTGGCGGCAGATGGAGGTTCGGGGCTGGTGAATGGGTTGAGGCACCGGAGAGGGAGGAGTTGGGGCAGTCCATGGTGGCGACAGTGGATGGAGATGGGAGAGAGAGGTGCGGCGGCGGTATGGTGGGTTAGTATTAGGATTTTTGTGTGAATTGAGAAGGAAGGGAGAAAGGCATCGGCGGCAGTAGGGGCGGCGGCTGTGGTGGGAGAGGGGGATGCAGCGGTGGTAAGGTGAGGCGACGGCAGGAAGCAGAAGCTAGGTCATGGGAGAGAAGATGGTAACTGATACCATGTTGTTAGGAAAGATGAGATTGCACGACACACTTGATTGATCATGTGCGCTGCATCAACCATTCGAGCCATTGCTATGAAGTCGACCCCCCAACCCTATCCCCTCCCCCGTCGCCACATGCAGGGCATCAGGGAGGGTATCCCACTCCCCTCCTCCTCCCTCCTTCGCCCTCGTCGCCGCCAATGGGTGCGGCCGGGTGAAGTTCGATCGGCGGCGCCGGTGGCAGGGCTCGACTTCTTCCTCGCGCGGTGGGTTGGCGTGGGCCGGCCTCCTCAGCCCTGGGTGTGAGGTACCGTGGCGCATCGGTGCTCCCGCGAGCTTCTCCAAATCGGGAGTGATGGCGGCGTGAAGGGCTGCGCGGCGGGGGTGCGCGTCTGGGCAGCATCGGTCTTTTTCGGCTGGCAGACGATGCTGGCCCCGGCGGCTCTGACTGGTGGCTTCCTTGCCTACTGGTGGTAGCGGGTGCCGGCGACGGTGGTGCCCTGAGCTGGCTTAGACCTGTCCATGGCCCTAGTTGGGACGGGTGGTGGTGCCCTATGCTGGCTCGGGCATGTCCATGGCCCTGGCTGGGACGGGCGGCAGGACGTGCTTTGACTGACTCCGGTAGTGCGGAAACCGGGGTTTCGCAGGAGCGCGGAGTGGTGGTGGCGGCCTCCTCCTCTTGGAGATGTGCCAACAAAGTACGGGGCTGGGCGGGTGCCGGTCGTGCCGGCCGTGATTGCGGCTTGAACTACGTCAGTATTTCCCCAAAGAGGATGGGATGGTGCAGCACAACAACGGTAGGTATTTCCCTTAATGATGAGATCAAGGTTATTGAACCAGTAGGATAATCACGCAACACCACGTAAATAGTACCTGCACACAAAGAACAAATACTTGCAGCCCGACGTGTTAAAGGGGTTGTCAATCCCTTTCGGGTAACGGTGCCAGAAATTGTCGAGTTGACGGGATAAAAATATGATAGATTGGATAAATAGATCGTGAATAAATGCAAAAAAGTACAGCAAGGTATTTTGTTTTTTAGAAATATAGATCTAAAAATAAAAGCGAATAAAAATAGATCTTGAAGGCAAATATAATAAAGAAGAGACCTGGGGGCGTAGATTTCACTACTGGCTTCTGTCGAGAAAACTAGCATACGATGGGTAAACAAATTACTGTTTGGCAATTGATAGAACTTCAAATAATCATGAAGATATCCAGACAATGATCATTATACAGGCATCACGTCCAAGATTAGTAGACTGACTCCTGCCTGCATCTACTACTATTACTCCACACATCGATTGCTATCCAGCATACATCTAGTGTATTAAGTTCATGCAGAAATGGAGTAATGCAATAAGAACAATGACATGATGTAGACAAGATCTATTTATGTAGAAATAGACCCCATCTGGTTATCCTTAATAGAAACGATACATACATGTCGTTTCCCCTTCTGTCACTAGGATTGAGCACCGTAAGATCGAACCCATCACAAAGCACCTATTCCCATGGCAAGAAAAATTGATCTAGTCAGCCTAACTAAACCAAAGATTCGAAGAAGAAATATGAGGCTATAAGTAATCATGCATATAAGAGATAAAAAAGACTCAAATAACTTTCATGGATAAACACGTAGATCTGATCATAAACTCAAAGTTCATCGGATCCCAACAAACACACCGCAAAAAGAGTTACATCAAATAGATCTCCAAGAGACCATTGTATTGAGAATAAAGAGAGAGAGAGAGAGAGAGAGAGAGAGAGGGGGGGGGAGGGAGAGAGAGAATGCTATCTAGCTACTAACTACGGACACATAGGTCTACAATGAACTACTCACGCATCATCGGAGAGGCACCAATGGGGATGATGAACCCCTCCGTGATGGTGTCTAGATTGGATCTGTGGTTTCTGGAACTTGCGGCGGCTAGAATTGATTTTCTTCGACTCCCCTAGGGTTTCTGGAATATTGGAGTATGTATAGAGCAAAGAGGCGGTGCGGGAGGCCACCAAGGTGGGCACAACCCACCTAGGCACGCCTGGGCCCCCAAGCGCGCCCTGGTGGGTTGTGCTCCCCTCGGAGCCCCCTCTGGTACTTCTTTGGCCCAACAGGTGTCTTCTGGTCTAGAAAAAATCTCCAAATTTTTTTGCTGCATTTGGACTCTGTTCCGTATTGATTTTCTGTGAAGTAAAAAACAAGCAAAAAATAGCAACTGGCACTAGGCACTATGTCAATAGGTTAGTCCCAAAAAATTATATATATATATATATATATATATATATATAATTGCCATGAAATGATTGTAAAACATCCAAGAATGATAACATAACAACATGGAACAATCAAAAATTATAGATACGTTGGAGATGTATCAGCATCCCCAAGCATAATTCATGCTCGTCCTCGAGTAGGTAAATGATAAAAACAGATTTTTTTGATGTGGAATGCTGCCTAACATGTTCATCACATATTATTTTCTTCATAGCATGGACATTTGGACTTTTATATGATTCAAAGCAATAGTCTAGTTTTGACATGAAGATTTCAATACTCATGCATATCAACAAGCAACCATGTCTTCCAAATATCAACACTAAAGCAAGTTATCTCTAGCCCATTATGCTCAATCATTGGTTCATTAATGAACCACACTCGCATATTAGCTACACCCAATGCTCAAGTATGATCATAGTGCCCCTAAGTTGGTGCTTTATAAGAGAAGATGGAGACTCAAATAATAATAAAAATTGCATAAAGTAAAAGAAAGGCCATTTTCAGAGGGAAGTAGGGATTTGTAGAGGTTTCAGAGCTCAAAGCGAAAAAGATAGAGATAAAAACATTTTTGGTGGCATGCTTTTCCTGTCAACGAAAACGATCGAGTAGTTCCTAATACTTTCCATGCTAGATATATCATAGGCGGTTCCCAAACAGAAAATAAAGTTCATTCGTTTTTCCATCATACTTTCACATTCCACGGCTAACCGAATCCACGAGTGTCGTTGATGACCCACAAGTATAGAGTATCTATCTTAGTCCTTTCGATAAGTAAGAGTGTCGAACCCAACGAGGAGTAGAAAGAAATGATAAGCAGTTTTCAGTAAGGTATTCTCTGCAAGCACTGAAATTATCGGTAACAGATAGTTTTGTGATAAGGTAATTTGTAACGGTTAGCAAGTAATAGAAGTAAATAAGGTGCAGCAAGATGGCCAAATCCTTTTTGTAGCAAAGGACAAGCCTGGACAAACTCTTATATAAAGGAAAGCGCTCCCAAGGACACATGAGAATTATCGCCAAGTTAGTTTTTATAACGTTCATATGATTCGTGTTTGGTACTTTGATAATTTGATATGTGGGTGGACCGGTGCTTGGGTACTGCCCTTCCTTGGACAAGCATCCCACTTATGATTAACCCCTATTGCAAACATCCACAACTACAAAACAAGTATTAAGGTAAACCTAACCATAGCATGAAACATATGGATCCAAATCAGCCCTTACGAAGCAACTCATAAACTAGGGTTTAAGCTTATGTCACTCTAGCAACCCATCATCTACTTATTACTTTCCAATGCCTTCCCCTATGCCCAAACAATGGTGAAGTGTCATGTAGTCGACGTTCACATGACACTACTAGAGGAAAGACAACATACATCTCATCAAAATATCGAACGAATACCAAATTCACATGACTAGTTATAGCAAGACTTCTCCCATGTCCCCAGGAACAAACATACCTACTCACAAAACATATTCATATTCATAATCAGAGGGGTATTAATATGCATAAAGGATCTGAACATATGATCTTGAATCGAATAAACCAACTAGCATCAACTACAAGGAGTAATCAACACTACTAGTAACCCACATGTACCAATCTAAGGCTTTGGGACAAAGATTCGATACAAGAGATGAACTAGGGTTTGAGATGAGATGGTGCCGGTGAAGATTTTGATGGAGATTGACCCCCTCCCGATGAGAGGATCGAAGGTGATGATGATAGTGATGATTTCCCCCTCCCGAAGGGAAGTTTCCCCGGCAGAACAGCTCCGCCGGAGCCCTAGATTGGTTCCGCCAAGGTTCTGCCTCGTGGTGGCAGAGTTTCCTCCCGTGAGCTTGCTTATGATTTTTTCCTGGACAAAAGACCTCATATAGAAGAAGATGGGTACCAGAGGGCTGCCAGGGGGCCCACAAGGCAGGGGGCGCGCCCAGGGGGTAGGGCGCGCCCCCACCCTCATGGATGGTGGGTGGCCCCACTCTGGTACTTCCTTCGCCCAATATTTTATATATATTCTGATACGTGCTCCCGTTAAGTTTCAGGACTTTTGGAGATGTGCAGAATAGGTCTCTAATATTTGCTCCTTTTCCAGCCCGGAATTCCAGCTGGCGGCATTCTCCCTCTTCATGTAAACCTTGTAAAATAAGAGAGAATAGGCATAAGTATTGTGACATAATGTGTAATAACAGCCCATAATGCAATAAATATTGATATAAAAGCATGATGAAAAATGGACATATCAGTCGTCCATACCGACACTTTCCAAGGAAGTTATTATTTGACAACATAAAGTAAATTTATTTTTCATTTCGGGACTGGGAATCCCTAATACTTTGCCAAGTGACAAGTGAATAAACACTCATCTTAAGAATAACACATCTAGCATGAAAATATATCATCCACCCCCTACTGTTTTCATGTGCGGCACGAGCACGCAAAAGAGAAATTTATTTTGAAAATTAGAGATGGCACATACAAATTTGCTTAGAATGGCAAAAGAATACTGCATATAGGTAGGTATAGTGGACTCATGTGGCAAAACTGGTTTAAGGGTTTTGGATGCACAAGTAGTGATCATACTTAGTGCAAATGAAGGCTAGTAAAAGATTGAGAAGCATCCAACCAAGAAATGAAAAATCTCATAAGCGAGCATTAATCATAACTATCACTGAATAATGCACCACAAGTAGGATGTAGTTTAATAGCATAACTATTGACTTTCATGCTTGCATAGGTAATCACAAACCTTAAGACCAACATTCTTACTAAAGCATAATTTCTCATCAACATGACTCACGTATTATATCAACATATCGCAAAACTATTACAAGGAAGCAAGTTTATTTTGTCCAATGATCTTCATGAAAGTTTCTATTATATCCCTCTTGAATATCTATCACTTTGGGACTAAATTTATACGTTGCTTTGATAGCTCAAACAAATCTAAGTGAAGAACATGAGCATAAAAATTTTCTTCTCTCAAAATAATATACGTGAAGCATGAGAGAATTTCTTAAAAAATTTACTAACTCTCAAATAAATCTAAGTGAAGCATGAGAGCATTTCTAAAAAGTCATAGCATAATTTTGGATCTCAAATAGGTGTGTCCAGCAAGGATAGATGAATAAAAATAAAAAGCAAAACAAAGAAAGACTCATATCATACAAGACCCTCCACGCAAAACTCATGATATGTGACGAATAAAAATATAGCTCCAAGGAAAATACCGATGGTCGTTAGAAGACAGAGGGGATGCCACTCGGGCCTCCCCAAGCTTAGTTGCTTGCTTCTCTTTCAGATAATAGCTTGGGATGCCATGGGGCATCCTGATACGTCTCCAACGTATCTATAATTTTTGATTGTTCCATGTTGTTATATTATCAATCTTGGATGTTTTATAATCATTTTATAGTCATTTTATATCATGTTTTGGTACTAACCTATTGACATAGTGCCAAGTGCCAGTTGTTTTTTGCATATATTTTACATCGCAGATAATCAATATCAAACGGAGTTCAAACGCAGCGAAACTTTTGGCGGATTTTTTGTACCAGAATACAACCAATGGGTCGAAGAAGCACCTGGGGGCTGCTCCGAGGGGAGCACAACCCACCAGGGCGCGCTTGGAGGCCCAGGCGCGCCCTGGTGGGTTGCACCCATCTTGGGAGCCCCCCGGACTGCCTCTTTACTCTATAAATACCCCAATATTCCGGAAACCCTAGGGGAGTCGACGAAAATCAATTCCAGCCACCGTAGAGTCCAGAACCACCAGATCCAATCTAGACACCATCACGGAGGGGTTCACCACTTCCATTGGTGCCTCTCCGATGTTGCATGGGTAGTTCTTTGTAGACCTTCGGGTCCGTAGTTAGTATCTAGATGGCTTCCTCTCTCTCATTTGATTCTCAATACAATGCTTTCTTGGAGATCCATATGATGTAACTCTTTTGTGGTGTGTTTGTTGGGATCCGATGAACTTTGAGTTTATGATCAGATCAATTCTCTTTTTATCCATGAAAGTTATTTGAGTTTATTTGATCTCTTATATGCATGATTGCTTATAGCCTCGTATTTCTTCTCCGATATTTTTGTTTTCTTTGGCCAACTTGATCTATTTATCTCGCAATGGGAAGCGGTGCTTTGTAGTGGGTTCAATCTTATGGTGCTTGATCCCAGTGATAGAAGGGGAACCGACACGTATGTATCGTTGCTACTAAGGATAAAATGATGGGGTCTATTTCTACATAAATAGTTCGTGTCTACATCATGTCATCATTCTTATTGCATTACTCCGTTTCTCCATGAACTTAATACACTAGATGCATGGTGGATAGCGGTCGATATGTGGAGTAATAGTAGTAGATGCAGGCAGGAGTCGGTCTACTAATCTTGGACGTGATGCCTATGTAATGATCATTGCCTGGATATCGTCATGAGTATTTCAAGTTCTATCAATTGCCCAACAGTAATTCATTCACTGATACGTCTCCAACGTATCTATAATTTTTGATTGCTCCATGCTATTATATTATCTATTTTGGATGTTAATGGGCTTATTCTTACACTTTTATATTATTTTTGGGACTAACCTATTAACCGGAGGCCAAGCCCAAATTGTTGTTTTTTGCCTATTTTAGTGTTTTGCCGAAAAGGAATATGAAACGGAGTCCAAACGGAATGAAACCTTCGGGAGCGTTATTTTTGGAACAAACGTGATCCAGGAGACTTGGAGTGGTCGTCAAGAAACAATCAAGGAGGCCACGAGGCAGGGGGCGCGCCCACCCCCCTGGGCGCGCCATCCACCCTTTTGGGCCCCTTGTTGCTCCACCGACCTACTTCTTCCTCCTATATATCCATATACCCCGCAAACATCCAGGAGCACCATGAAACCCTATTTACACCGCCGCAACCTTCTGTACCCAAGAGATCCCATCCTGGGGCCTTTTCCGGAGCTCCGCCAGAGGGGGCATTGATCATGGAGGGCCTCTAGATTAACTCAATGGCCTCTCCAATGATGTGTGAGTAGTTTACTTCAGACCTTCGGGTCCATAGCTAGTAGCTAGATGGCTTCTTCCCTCTCTTTAGATATCAATACAAAGTTCTCCTCGATTCTCTTGGAGATCTATTCAATGTAATCTTCTTTTGCGGTGTGTTTGTCGAGATCCGATGAATTGTGGGTTTATGATCAAGTTTATCTATGAACAATATTTGAATCTTCTCTGAATTCTTTTATGTATGATTGGTTTATCTTTGCAAGTCTCTTTGAATTATCAGTTTGGTTTGGCCTACTAGATTGATCTTTCTTGCAATGGGAGAAGTGCTTAGCTTTGGGTTCAATCTTGCGGTGCTCGATCCCAGTGACAGAAAGGGAACCGACACGTATTGTATTGTTGCCATCGAGGATAAAAAGATGGGGTTTACATCATATTGCATGAGTTTATCCCTCTACATCATGTCATCTTGCTTAAGGCGTTACTCTGTTCTTATGAACTTAATACTCTAGATGCATGCTGGATAGCAGTCGATGTGTGGAGTTATAGTAGTATATGCAGAATCGTTTCGGTCTACTTGTCTCGGACGTGATGCCTATATAGATGATCATGCCTAGATGTTCTCATAATTATCCTCTTTTCTATCAATTGCTCGACAGTAATTTGTTCACCCACCGTAATACTTATGCTTTCTTGAGAGAAGCCACTAGTGAAACCTATGGCCCCCGGGTCTATTCTCCATCATACAAGTTTCCAATCTACTTTATTTTGCAATCTTTACTTTCAATCTATATCATAAAAATACCAAAAATATTTATCTTATTATTATCATCTCTATCAGATCTCACTCTTGCAAGTGGCCGTGAAGGGATTGACAACCCCTTTATCGCATTGGTTGTGAGGTTCTTATTTGTTTGTGTAGGTACGAGGTGACTCGCGCATGGTATCCTGCTGGATTGATACCTTGGTTCTCAAAAACTGAGGGAAATACTTACACTGCTTTACTGCATCACCCTTTCCTCTTCAAGGTAAAACTAACGCAGAGCTCAAGAGGTAGCAATAAGGATTTCTGGCGCCGTTGCTGGGGAGATCTACGCCAAGTCAAGACATACCAATTACCCATCACAACTCGTATCCCTCGCATTACATTATTTGCCATTTGCCTCTTGTTTTCCTCTCCCCCACTTCACCCTTGCCGTTTTATTCGGCCTCTTTTTCCGTTCGCCTTCTTCCCGTGTGTATCTTTCTTTATGTTTCCATGTGCCTTCTATTTGCTTGCATCTTTGCTTGCTAAAAATCTATTGTTATGGATCCACTTAAAGTGTTCTACTTGGATCATCTTCGATCCTTATGTGCTCGTGCTAAAACCCCAACTAGCCTAGTTGATGGGAAATCTTTATATGAGCATGCTCATTTCATGCGTCACCATTTGTCTGAAAAAGGGATACTCTTATGGGATCAAATAAACAGATTGTTGCAATTTATTAAACCAAAAATACAAAAATACCTTGCTGCAATTTATTCTAATTTATTTTATTTGGCATTCGATCTATCAATCTACTACAATTTATTCACATCCGTTTGCCAATTTCTGGCGCCGTTGCCCGAAAGGGATTGACAACCCCTTTAATACGTCGGGTTGCAAGTATTTGTTATTTGTGTGCATGTGCCGTTTACGTGTTGTTTCTTGGTTCTCCTACTGGTTCGATAACCTTGGTTTCATCACTGATGCAAATACCTACCGTCGCTGTGCTGCATCATCCCTTCCTCTTTGGGGAAATACCGATGTAGCTTCAAGACGTTACCAAAAGGAATTTCTGGCACCGTTACTGGGGAGGATCACCTACATATACCAGGTTCCTAATCACAAATCTCATCTCCTCGCAATTTACATTATTCGCCATTTGCCTCTCATTTTCCTCTCCCCCACTTCACAAAAATTTGCCATTTTATTCGCCCTCTTTTTTGTTCATTGTTTTCTCGTCAGATCTGTTTTTGTGTGCAATTTTGTTTGCTACTTTTGCTTGTGTTACCATGTGTCTTCTATTTTCTTGCATCTTTGCTTGCTAAAAATCCATTGATATGGATCCCCATCCACTTCCTAATATTTTTAAAAGATAAAATCACCATGAACCAATTGCTAGTGAGTTGAGTGCACCAGATTATCTTTATGAAGTTTTGCTTGAGATTAGTGAATCTAAAAATTGTGATGAAGAAATTTATGAAGTGATTCATGATAGCTCCTTGAATGAAAAGCATGATTGCAATGATTTTACTATAAATAGTATTAATGTCAAATGTGCTAATAATATGCAAAACCCTAAGCTTGGGGGTGCTAATTTTGCTATGACCACTATTTGTTGCAATGGTCATGATTGGGGTGATTCTTCTTATGATTTTGAAATTTTATTTAAGCCTCATGATGAATATGTTTGTAATAATATTGAAAGTGGGTTTGGAAGAGTGTCAACTCTAGATAATAATGATCCCACTACTTTGGAGAATGATCAATCTTATGAAATTTTTGATAAAAGTGGGCTTGGAGAAGTCATGACTTTATTTGATGATAATCTCACTATTTTGGAAGAGTGTCAACTTGGCATGCATGTGGATCATGAAGAGAATATTTTGTGTCATAGTTATATTGTTGAATTTGATTATGATCCTACATGTAATTATTATGATAAATGGAAATATGGTTGAAGAAATTTTCATACTACTAAATTAACTCTCTTCATGTTGAGATTGTCTATGTTTTATTCTTCTTCCTTGCATATGCTAGTCTTTGCTTGTGTTGATAATTTGTTTGCATATAAAATGCCTATGCGTAGGAATTATGTTAGACGTAAATGTGTTTTCACATGCTACATGATGCTCTCTTCGTGTTTCAATTATTATCTTTCATGTGAGCATCAATAAAATCTTATGCCTAGCTAGGGGCATAAAATGATAGCGCTTGTTGGGAGGCAACCCAATAAAATTTATTTTTTCTTTTTTCTTTCTATTCTTGAGTGTTAGAACAATTATGATACTTTTATGATTGTGTTTTTTGTGATTTAATTAGTGTTTGTGCCAAGTAAAGCCTTTAGGATCTTCTTGGGTGATAGTTGTTTGATCTTGCTGAAAAAACAGAAACTTTTGCGCTCGCGAGGATAATTTTCATTTTTAACTAGAGAGCGATAAAATACTAATTCCTTTTTCTGTAGATATAGAAATTTCCCATATTTTCCTAACTTTCGGAGTTTTTGGAGTTATAGAAGTACTAGAAATATCCAGATTGCTATAGACTGTTCTGTTTTTGACATATTCTGTTTTCTTTGCGTTGTATGCTTGTTTTGACGATTCTATGGTTTTTTGATGATTTTTTTGCCATAGAAAAGTTGAAATATAGTATATATAATGCAAGAACAAAATATGAATTAGTTTGCTACAGAACTTATAGTATTGATTTGTTTTCTTATACTAACGCATCTCACAAAGGCTTTTGTTGAGTTTTGTGTGACTGAAGTGTTGGGGAACGTTGCAGAAAACAAAAATTTTCCTACGGTTTCACCAAGATCCATCTATGAGTTCATCTAGCAACGAGTGATCGGATTGCATCTACATACCTTTGTAGATCACGCGCGGAAGCGTTCAAAGAACGGGGATGAGGAAGTCGTACTCGACGTGATCCAAATCACCGGAGATCCTAGCGCCGAACGGACGGCTCCTCCGTGTTCAACACACGTATGATCAGTGTGACGTCTCCTCCTTCTTGATCCAGCAAGGGGGAGGAGAGGTTGATGAAGATCCAGCAACACGACGGCGTGGTGGTGGATGCATGAGTCACCGCAGCAGGGCTTCGCCATTCTACTACGAGAGGGAGAGGTGTAGCAGGGGAGAGGGAGGCGCCAAGAGTCAAGGGTGCGGCTGCCCCTCCCTCCCCCCCTTTATATAGGCTCCCCAAGGGGGGGCGCTGGCCCTAGGAGATGGGATCTCCTAGGGGGGCGGCGGCCAAGGGTGGACTGGCCCCCAAGGCAAGTGGGGCGCCCCCCCCCACCCTAGGGTTTCCAACCCTAGGCACAGGGGGTGGGCCAAGGGGGGCGCACCAGCCCACTATGGGCTGGTTCCCCTCCCCACTTCAGCCCATGGGGCCCTCCGGGATGGGTGGTCCCACCCGGTGGACCCCCGGGACCCATCCGGTGGTCCCGGTACAATACCGGTGACCCCCGAAACTCTCCCGATGGCCGAAACTGCACTTTCTATATATAATGCTTCACCTCCGGACCATTTCGGAACTCCTCGTGACGTCCGAGATCTCATCCGGGACTCCGAACAACTTTCGGTTACTGCATATTCATACCTCTACAACCCTATCGTCACTGAACCTTAAGTGTGTAGACCCTACGGGTTCGGGAGACATGTAGACATGACCGAGATGGCTCTCCGATCAATAACCAACAGCGGGATCTGGATACCCATGTTGGATCCCACATGCTCCTCGATGATCTCATCAGATGAACCACGATGTCGAGGATTCAAGCAACCCCGTATACAATTCCCTTTGTCAATCGGTACGTTACTTGCCCGAGATTCGATCGTCGGTATCCCAATACCTCGTTCAATCTCGTTACCGGCAAGTCACTTTACTCGTACCGTAATGCATGATCCCGTGACCAGACACTTGGTCACTTTGAGCTCATTATGATGATGCATTACCGAGTGGGCCCAGAGATACCTCTCTGTCATACGGAGTGACAAATCCCAGTCTTGATCCGCGTCAACCCAACAGACACTTTCGGAGATACCCGTAGTATACCTTTATAGTCACCCAGTTACGTTGTGACGTTTGGTACACCCAAAGCACTCCTACGGTATCCTGGAGTTACACGATCTCATGGTCTAAGGAAAAGATACTTGACATTGGAAAAACTCTAGCAAACGAACTATACGATCTTGTGCTTAGTTTAGGATTGGGTCTTGTCCATCACATCATTCCCCTAATGATGTGATCTCGTTATCAATGACATCCAATGTCCATAGTCAGGAAACCATGACTATCTGTTGATCAACGAGCTAGTCAACTAGAGGCTTACCAGGGACATGTTGGTGTCTATGTATTCACACATGTATTACGATTTCCGGATAACACAATTATAGCATGAATAAAAGAAAATTATCATGAACAAGGAAATATAATAATAATCCTTCTATTATTGCCTCTAGGGCATATTTCCAACATGAAGTTTTCAAGTATTGAGTTATCTTACGATGGAAGAAAGAATAAGGAGTAAGAAGAGCCTAAGCTTGGGGATGCCCCGGCATCCCAAGCTATTATCCAAAGATAGCAAGCAATTAAGCTTGGGGATGCCCCTAGTGGCATCCCCTCTTTATTCTAACGACCATCAGTATTTTACTCGAAGCTATATTTTTATTCGTCACATACTATGTGTTTTTCTTGGAGCGACTTGTATGATATGAGTCTTTGCTTGTTTTATTTGTTGTTTTAAATCTTGATCCCTTGCTGGACACACCTATTTGAGAGAGCCAAAATTATGACATGACTTGTTAGAATTGCTCTCTATGCTTAGCTTAAATTTTTTACGAGCTATGGATTTGCTCTAGTGCTTCACTTATATCTTTTTAGCACGGTGTGCTTTAGTATTTTTGAAGAAATGCTCTCTTGCTTCACTGATATTTATTTGAGAGTTAGTAAATTTTTTAAGAAATTATCTCTTGCTTCACTAAAATTAATTTGAGATAAAGAAATATTATGATCATGATCTTCACTTATATTTGTTTGAGCTTATCAAAAGCAACACATGAAAATTAGTCCCAAAGTGATAGATATCCAAGAAGGATATGATAAAAACTTTCATGAAGATCATTGGACAAAATAAACTTGATTCTTAGTAATAGTTTTGAGATATGATGATGTGATATGTGAGTCCTCTTTATGAGAAATTATGCTTTGGTAAGAATATTGGTGTTAAGGTTTGTGATTCCCTATGCAAGCATGAAAATCAATAGTCATGCAATGAAATTACATCCTACTTGTGGTGCATTATTCGGTGTTAATTATGCTTAATGCTCACTTATGAGATTATTCGTCTCTTGATTGGTCGCTTCTCAATCTTTTGCTAGCCTTCATTTTGCACTAAGTATGATCACTACTTGTGCATCCAAAATCCTTTAAACCAATTTTGCCACATGAGTCCATTATACCTACCTATATGCGGTATTCTTTTGCCTTTCTAAGCAAATTTGTATATGCCATCTTTAATATTCAAAATAAACTTCTCTTTTAAGTGCTCGTACTGCTTGCGAGGCGGTGAGGGGTGGCTAATATTTTCCATGCTAGATGTGTTATTCTCACGATGAGTGTTTATTCACTTGTCATTGCACGAGAGTAAGGCGAAGGTTTTAGGGATGCCCAGTCCTGAATGAAAAATGAATTTACTTTATGTTGTCAAATAAAAAATTCCTTGGAAAGTGTTGGTATGGAAGGTACCCGTGGATAAGGTTAACCATGGAAAGTGAAAGTATGGTGGAAAAAGGAATAAACTTTAATTTCTGCTTGGGACCGCCTATGATATATCTAGCATGGAAAGTGTTGGGAACTCTAAGTCGTTTTCGTTGGTGGGAAAAGTATGCCTCTCAAAATGTTTTTATCACTCAATTTTTGCTTTGAGCTCTAGCACCTCTACAAATCCCTACTTCCCTCTACGAAGGGCCTTTCTTTTACTTTATGCAATTTTTATTTTTGAATTTGAGTCTCCATATTTTCTTATAAAAGCACCAACTAGGAGGCACTATGATCGTACTTGAGCATTGGGTGTAGTTAATATGTGAGTGTGTTTCATGAATGGATCAATGATTGAGCATGATGGGCTAGGGATAGCTTATTTTAGCGTTGATATTTTGAAGGACATGGTTGCTTGTTGATATACTTGAGTATTCAAGTTATCATGTCAAAACTAGACTATTGCTTTGAACAATATAAAAGTCCAAATGTCCATGCTATAAAGAAAAGAATATGATATGACATGTTAGGCAACATTCCACATTAAAATAATCTATTTTTATCATTTACCTACTCAAGGGCAAGGAGGAATTAAGCTTGGGGATAATGATACGTCTCCAACATATCTATAATTCTTTACTGTTCCATGCTGTTATATTATCAATCTTGGATGTTTTATAATCATTTTATAGTCATTTTATATCATTTTTTGGTACTAACCTATTGACATAGTGCCATTTGCTGTTTTTTGCATGTTTTTTACATCGCAGATAATCAATATCAAATGGAGTCTAAACACAGCGAAAGTTTTTGTGGATTTTTTTGGACCAGAAGACAACCAATGGGCAGAAGAAGCACCTGGGGCTGCTCCGAGGGGAGCACAATCCACCAGGGCGCGCCCTGGTGGGTTGTGCCCACCTCGGGTGCCCCCGGACTGCCACTTTACTCTGTAAATAGCCCAATATTCCAGAAACCATAGGGGGCTCAACGAAAATCAATTCTAGCTGCCACAGAGTCCAGAACCACGAGATCCAATCTAGACTCCATCACCGAGTGGTTCACCACTTCCATTGGTGCCTCTCCGATGATGCGTGAGTAGTTCTTTGTAGACCTTTGGGTCCGTAGATAGTAGGTAGATGGCTCTCTCTCTCTCGTTTGATTCTCAATACAATGGTCTCTTGGAGATCCATATGATGTAATTCTTTTGCGACATGTGTGTTGGGATCCGATGAACTTTGAGTTTATGATCAGATCTATTCTCTTTTTATCCATGAAAGTTATTTGAGTTTCTTTGATCTCTTATATGCATGATTGCTTATAGACTTGTATTTCTTCCCTGATATTTGGGTTTTGTTTGGACAACTTGATCTATTTATCTCGCAATGGGAAGAGGTGCTTTGTAGTTGGTTCAATCTTACGGTGCTTAATCCGAGTGATAGAAGGGGAACCGACACGTATGTATCGTTGCTACTAAGGATAAAACGATGGGGTATATTTCTACATAAATAGATCTTGTCTACATCATGTCATCATTCTTATTGCATTACTCCGTTTCTCCATGAACTTAATACACTAGATGCATGGTGGATAGCGGTTGATGTGTGGAGTAATAGTAGTAGATGCAGGCAGGAGTCGGTCTACTAATCTTGGACGTGATTCCTATGTAATGATCATTGCTTGGATATCGTCATGTGTATTTGAAGTTCTATCCTTTGCTATTTTTCTCAAGAGAAGCCACTAGTGAAACCTACGGCCCCGGGTTTCTTCTTCGTATTATTTGCCTTTGCAATCTATTTTCCTTTGCTTTTATTTTCAGATCTATTAAACCAAAAATACAAAAATACCTTGCTGCAATTTATTCTTATTTATTTTATTTAGCGTTCGATCTATCAATCTAATACAATTTATTCACGTCCGTTTGCCAATTTCTGGCGCTGTTACCCAAAAGGGATTGACAACCCCTTTAATACGTCGGGTTGTGAGTATTTGTTATTTGTGTGCAGATTCCGTTTACTTGTTGTTGCTTGGTTCTCCTACTGGTTCGATAACCTTGGTTTCATCACTGAGGGAAATACCTACTGAGGGAGTCCTGGATTTGGGGGTATCCGGACAGCCGGATTATATCCTTTGCCCGGACTGTTGGACTATGAAGATACAAGATTGAAGACTTCGTCTCGTGTCCGGATGGGACTCTACTTGGCGTAGAAGGCAAGCTAGGAAATGCGGATGTGTATATCTCCTCCTTTGTAACCGACCTTGTGTAACCCTAGCCCCCTCTGGTGTCTATATAAACCGGAGGGTTTTAGTTCGTAGGACAACATACAATCATACCATAGGCTAGCTTCTAGGGTTTAGCCTCTCTCATCTCGTGGTAGATCAACTCTTGTAATACTCATATCATCAAGAATAAATCAAGCAGGACGTAGGGTTTTACCTCCATCAAGAGGGCCCGAACCTGGGTAAAACATCATGTCCCCTGCCTCCTGTTACCATCCGCCTTAGACGCACAGTTCGGGACCCCCTACCCGAGATCCGCCGGTTTTGACACCGACATTGGTGCTTTCATTGAGAGTTCCACTGTGCCGTCGCCAGAAGGAAGGATGTCTCGTCTCGTCTTTAAAGATGGTACTACTGTTGGGGGAGCTTTGGCTGTCGGCCAAACTCTTCGGCTAGGCGGTTTCATCATGACCGCCTGTTCGGCCGCCGCGCCGATGATGACTTCTCGGGTCATCGAAAACAGCCTCCACGTCAAATCGGCACTCGCCCAACAGATGGATCCAATGGAGCTCGATTCCTTAAACGAGCTCTTGGATCGCATCACCGCCTTGGGAGTCGCTACAGACTATGATCGGATTGGGCTTAAACCCGATCAAAGGGAGATTACCTCTCCACCGGTCGCCCATCACATTGCGGTGGTGGAGGAACAATGCGGCAACTCTTCCTCTATTTTGAGGACTAACTATGTCCGGATTCCCGAGCTCTCCGAGCTGGATACCCGCTTACGGAAGGACATTACCCAAGCCCTGAACCTAGAATCAGGCAGTGGGCCAAATTTATCGGGTAACACTCCGGAACCCGAACTTCCAAGATTGGAAACTCCTCGGCCCCTGGGTCTCAGATCAGGTAGGGATTCGGACTCAAATCCACCCACCCACCTAGACATAAACGATCTTTCCCACATCAAGCAAGAGCCCCATGAAACAATACATCATTATTGGGCCAGATTCCTCCTTGTGATGAACAAGGTTAAGGACTGTCGCGAGGAAGATGCGGTCTCACTTTTCTACAATAATTGCACGGACAAGGGAATCCTTAACGCCTTAAGTCGCCGTGACATATCACGCTTCGCTGACTTGGCGTCAATAGTATGAAAGTACTGTGCGATGGAAAGCACCTGGAAAACCGAAACGAAATTTTGGGATAATCCGGCTCCGAATATACACCCAGTCCGAAGTAAAAGGGTGCACTATCATAAGACGCCCGAGCTAGTTGCAAAGAAACAAAAACCCTCTACAGGGCATGGAACCGTACTGGAGGGATGGCTTAACGGGCCCTGCAAAATTCATAGTACAACAGATACAATACCAACACACAGCCTTAGAGCATGTTGGACACTCCGGCAGGTGGCCAAAAGTGGTGAGGATCTTCTTATCCCAAATGCCACAGAGCACCATCCCATGGATAATAAAACAGTGTTAACAGTCTTTGAGACATTTGCGTCAAATAATAGGCGCAAGCGAACACTCTGCAGCAGGGCCGAAATCTGCCACGTAACAGCAATAAACCATGGAGTGACATGGCTATTACCTTCAATGCCAGTGACGAACCTAAATTCCGAACGGCCCGAGCACCAGCCGCACTGGTCCTCAGTCCAATTGTGGACGGCTTTCGAATCACCAAAGTACTCATGGACGGCAGCAGCGGATTAAACCTCATCTACGAGGAAACCCTTCAAAAAATGGAAATAGACCAGAACCACATTGAGCTAAGTAGCACAACCTTCAGAGGAATCGTACCCAGTCGGGAGGCACGATGCGCTGGGAAAATCACACTAGATGTGGTATTCGGTACGCCAGAGAATTATAGGCCCAAAGAAATTACATTTCAAGTGGCCCCGTTCAGCAGTGGATACCACGCCCTTTTAGGACGTGAGGCGTTCACGATCTTCCAAGCTGTACCCCATTATGGGTACATGAAGCTCAAAATGCCCGAGCCCAACAGAATCATCACTCTCGTCAGTGATCCGAACACAGCACTCCGCGCCGAAAACAAAACAATCGCACTGGCCCTCGAGGCATTATCCGAAGCCCTCTCGGCCGAGGAATTAACCCCGCTACGCTCCACAGTGGACAGGGACGATGTGATACTCGATAAGAGATCCAATTCCACCTCTTTTAAACCAGCGGATGAAATAGTCAAATTCCAAGTCCACCCAACGGACCCTACAAAAACAGTCTCCATCGGGGCACAGTTAAACCCCGTCATGGACGCCGCACTATGAGAGTTCCTGCGCAAGAATTGGGACATATTCGCCTGGCACCCCTCAGACATGCCAGGAATCCCACGCAGGCTGGCCGAGCATAGCTTCAATATCCTAAAGGGATTCAAGCCGGTCAAGCAAGCTCTTCGGCGTTTCTCCAAACCTAAGAGACAGGCCATGGGAGAGGAACTAGCCAAGTTATTGGAGGCCGGGTTCATCAGAGAGATAAAACACCCAGACTGGCTAGCAAACCTGGTGATGGTACCAAAGAAGGATAAATCCTGGCGCCTTTGTGTCAATTTCAAGGACCTCAATAAAGCTTGCCCAAAGGATCCCTCCCCCCTCCCCCGCATCGACCAAATTATCGATGCTACCGCAGGACACGAGTCATTGTGTTTCCTCGATGCATACTCCGGTTACCACCAAATCAAGATGGCGGAGTCCGACCAAGCCGCAACAGCATTCATCACACCATATGGTCCCTTCTGTTTTAAAACAATGCCTTTTGGGCTCAAAAACACTGGCGCAACATATCAGCGCATGATTCAGACATGTTTGGAGAAACAAATCGGCAAAACAGTAGAGGCATACATAGACGATGTGGTCGTCAAAACCAAACACGTTGGCTCTTTGATAGACGACTTGAGGCTCACATTCGACAACCTCCGAACATACGACATTAAGCTCAATCCGGAAAAATGTGTTTTCGGCGTACCAGCCGGAAAGCTCCTAGGTTTCATTGTCTCCAGTAGAGGTATTGAAGCTAACCCGGCCAAAATCCGAGCTTTGTCACAGTTGCCTACCCCAACAGACCCCAAACAAATCCAGAAGTTAACTGGATGCGTGGCGGCTCTAAGCCGCTTTATCTCCCACTTAGGAGAAAAGGCTTTACCCCTTTATTGCCTCCTTCGGCGCACCGAACACTTTGAGTGGACGGACGCTGCCATAGCCGGATTGGAAGAAATAAGGGCCATTTTGGCAACCAACCCAATCCTGGCCGCGCCAAACATCGGCAAACCAATGCTGTTGTACACTGCGGCAACTCATCAAGTTGTAAGCGCAGTGCTCGTCGTCGAACGAGAAGCTGCCAGACATAAATTCCCTCTTCAAAAGCCAGTATACTATGTATCCACTATCCTCACTCCATGCAAATCATGGTACCCACATTATCAAAAGATAGCCTATGCGGTATTCATGGCATCCCGGAAGCTGCGACACTACTTTCAAGAGTGTTCGATTACAGTAGCCTCAGAAGTGCCACTCAATGATATTATAAACAACCGCGAAGCTATGGGCCATTGAGCTCCTCCCGTTCAACATAACATACAAACCTCGACGGGCCATTAAGTCGCAAGTATTGGCCGACTTTGTCGCCTAATGGACGGAGGCCAAACTCCCGAAAGAGTACGGCGCATACTCCAATTGGATCATGCACTTCGACGGCTCTAAAATGCTGGCTGGTCTAGGGGCTGACGTCATCCTGACGTCCCCAACCGGAGATACCATTCAGTACGTACTGCAAATACTGTATACAGACTCCAACAACGTAGCCGAATACGAAGCTCTATTGCATGGTCTTCGGATGGCAGTCTCCATGGGCATTCAACGCCTGGAGGTGCGTGGGGATTCAAACCTTGCAATATCCCAAATAAATGGAGACTTTGACACCAAGGATCCGAAAATGGCGGCCTACCGAAATGTCGTCCTAAAAATGTCAGCTCGGTTCTAGGACTCGAATTTCACCATGTGGCTCGGGAAAACAATCAAGCGGCGGATATCCTCGCCCGCATCGGTGAAAAACGCGATGCGGTCCCCCCCAACATATTTCTGGAAAGGTTGTTCAAGCCATCCGTAGTATCGGAAGGGGACACCGGTAACAATAGTCCGGACCCAGCCAAAATGCCTGATACCGAATACTCTGACACAATCGGAGGCTCTGCCATCGAAATAACACCTTCAGCCCATGTAATAATGGCCATTATCGCCCCGTGGACAGGACCATTCCTGGCCTACCTAACTAGGCAGGAACTTCCGGAGGACCAAAATGAGGCACGCTGCATAGTGCGGCGATCTAAGGCCTACAGGGTCCACGAGGGAGAATTGTATAAAAAAAGCACTACCGGAGTCCTTCAAAGGTGCATCTCCGAAGAGGAAGGGCGGAACCTTTTGGCAGAAATCCACGCCGGACTCGGCGGTCACCATGCCACATCCCGAGCTCTTGTAAGCAAGGCCTTCCGTACAGGATTCTATTGGCCAACGGCCCGGGCAGATGCACAGGACTTGGTCCAACGTTGTGCCGGTTGCCAGCTCTTTGCAAATCAAAGCCACATGCCATCCACCGCCCTCCAAACAATCCCCATTACGTGGCCCTTCGCGGTCTGGGGGCTTGACATGGTTGGACCCCTTAAAGGGGGAACCCACAAGAAAAAATACTTACTGGTCATGGTGGATAAATTCACCAAATGGATAGAGGCCAAACCTGTTAAAACAGCCGAATTCAGACCAGTGATAGACTTCATATGTGGGGTCGTACACCGTTATGGCGTCCCCCACAACATCATCACTGACAATGGCACAAACTTCACAGCCGATGTGGTAAAACTCTGGTGCAGCAAAATGGGCATCAAGCTCGATTATGCTTCAACCGATCACCCACAAACCAACGGTCAAGTCGAGCGAGCAAACGGTCTTATAATGAGCGGCATTAAACCCAGATTAGTGCGTTCCTTAACGAAGTCTAACACGCACTGGGTAGAGGAGCTCGACTCCGTACTCTGGGGGCTGCAGACTCCGGACATGCACTTTAGGGCATGCTTACCCAGGGAAAGGAACCCTTAACAGAACTATTCTCCCTGGAAGATGTTTCTTACTACCCATGTAATATAACATAACTAGTTGGGCACTTGTCTGTTCAAGCACTAATGACCCCTATGCCTGGTCTCCACGCATACCCTAGTTCTTATATAACTGAGCGGGTATTCGGATACACTCCGGACTAGTGGGTCCCGAGGTTGAAGCGAAAAGGTCCGCCAAGACAAATGATCTACAATCCGGCTAGAAGGCATTATACATGTCACTTTAATTACATAGTCATGCAGACTGACTAAATTCCTCTTCTATACCATCCAACAGGCGGTCTAGCTTACAATCCTGTTGGGAATACTTTGCGGCTAACTCTACTTGCCCATAAACTAAGCTAATGGGGATCTCTTTTCCGTTGGGCCCCACAGGTCCGACCTCGGCCATGTGATTTGGGTCTGCCTTGGTATACCGCGTCTTCACCATGGCCCAGGATTATCTGGCACCCTGTCGGTAGGCCGATATCTTCCATAATTGGAAGCGCCGCCGTGCTCCCTTGAGCTTCTCAGTAAGCTCTGCAACGCCCTCTAGCAGGGAGACGGATGCCCACAAGGCTTGGGCAACACCTTGCATCACCTGCCGAACTTGTTCATGCAGATGTGAGAGCTCGGATAGAAGATCACCCCCAGACCCAGGCATTTCCTTCGCGGGATGACCCGTCGGCATACCTACAGACATAACGCTGTTAGTCGGCTTCTTCGCCGAACTCCTTTACAAGGATTCGTTCAAGCACTTACTGAAAATGCCGTGCCGAAGCCGCTTATTCTCCTTCTTGGAGTCTGCAAGCTGGCCCCGAACGTCTTTTAGTTCCACGCTCAGCTTAATATTAGCGTCTTGGAGATTGTTTTTCTCCCGCCTAACCTCAGTCAGCACGCGTTTGCCAGCCTCTAGCTGTCGCATAACATGCTAGTCCTCCGGATTTTCTCCGGATTCATCTGCAACATCTGTTGTTAGATCTGCAGCCATGCCGCACATTATATGGTAACCATCATTCTTTAAAGTAAATGTTACCAGCAGGTGACTTTTTCGGTTCCTGCAATGCGGCCATAGCAGCCCGCAGTTGGGTCTTGCATTCCTCTAGCTCCTGTGACAGCCTAGTATTCTTCTCTGTAAGAACCTGCACAATAAAGATGATCCTTAAATCAGTTCTGCTAACTGTTTCAAGTCTCAAGGGCTACTGATACATATAAATCGTCAGATTTACTTACCCGTACATCCTTTACATACTGATCCGTGGCTCTGGCTAGACCATCTTGAGCAGCTCGGAGGTACGCCTCTCCAGAATTGAAGGCATCAAATGCCTCTGGTGAGAAACAAGCATCACGGAGTACGGCCCGGCGACGCCTATGATTCATGGCGCTTTCCACCTCTGAGTTTGTAGCGGATAATCTATCTGCATCCTCTGTAGGGGGATTATCCGGCGCCCGCCCCATATCGGCTTCCGCCTCTATGTCCGGTCCTGGCGCCTGGCTGGTGGAAGCGTGATTAGTAACATCGCCGGATATATTCCGGCGAGCATTTTTTCTGTTAAAGAAACATGGGCGTCATTATATTTCGAGAAAGACGACAACCATGGAGCGGGGTTTGTTATACCTTTGCACCGGCGTCTCCGTCCTGATTGCCTTCCTTTTTGGCCTACCCGGCCTCGGTGCCTCCTGTTGGTGCGTTGCTGCGGGTTCGGCAGGGCGTCCTGAATGCCTTCCCTGTAAAAATGCCATGTGTATATGGTGGGTGAAGTGTCTAAAAGGGGATCCTAGTTTTGGAGTTGGGATTTTTGGTTTATCTTACGTGCGATGCAGGGAGCAGTCCGGGATAGTCGGCCGTAATGGCCACCATGGCATCGTCGCAGCTTAACTGATAGAACTGCAGGTCTGTCAGCTCCACGAATATAACCGAATCTTCTTCAAGTCCGGAGTCGAGGGCCCGGTCAGGGTCCTCTAGTTGTGGAGAAGGGCTGCTGACCTCCTTTATGGCTTTCCGCAGTTCCTACCGCAAAGTGGCAAGGTGTATACTTACCACAAATACTGCGGGAAAAATGGGAGCAGGGAGATATAACTTACCCAGCATGGACGATTGTACATGGAGAATCCATCCCGTGGCTTGATGCGGGTGAACTCCTCTTCTTCACCCTTGAACAATTCAGACAGAATTTTCGCTAAAGCGGCAGCATTGTCCGGACCCTTACGCCCGTAGCGGGTGGTGTCATCCGCCCCGTTATAACACCACAAGGGGTGCCCACGATATTGAAGTGGTTGCACTCCCCGCATTATGCAAATCGACATAACTTCGATTACTGTCAATCCTGATCGAGCCAGTGCTTTAATTAGGTTCATCATATAGAGGACTTCTCCATTGTCTTCCACCTGGGGGCTCCGTGGGTGCCAACTTCGGCGTTTCTTTAGATGAGCATTGTTGAACTCAGGAAGACCCCGCCGAACAGGGTCCGGAAGGGGAACGTCCTACATATAAAACCATTCTGAAGGCCAGTCTTCGGATGACTTCTTCGAAGTACCGGACAGGTATCCGGTATCGGCAATGCGCCATATTTCAGCTCTGCCCACTTGATAAAGTGACCCCCTCTGTCTGCGAGGGACGAGGCAAAATAGCCTTTTCCACAGCTCGAAGTGAGCCTCGCAGCCCAGGAACAACTCGCAGAGAGCCACATAGCCGGCGATATGTAGGATGGAGGCGGGGGTGAAATTGTGTAATTGGAGGCCGTAGAACTCCAGGAGCCCGCGGAGGAACGGATGAATTGGAAATCCGAGTCCCCTTAATAGATAGGGAACAAGGCAGACCCGTTCCCCCATAGAGGGACAGGCAAAGCTCTCCGCTTGCTCCCCGCCATTATAGGTGGCAAGCCTGGCTCGAACGGGCACCATGTACGCCGAAGGGAGAAATCCCTTAGTCTGCAGTTCGACTAAACGACTGTGTGGGATTGAACACCTCTCCCAATCACCGGGCTTAGGGCTTCGGGGGTGGGAGGAGGAGCTGCGGAGGTCGGCCATGCTGGAATGGATCTTTTTGGAACGCGCTCTGATGGACTCTCGCTGGGGGAGGATGGTATGGATCGGATCTAAGGATCCCCTTCCCTTTAATAGACAATTTATTTATCTAGCTAGGGGGCGAATGTAAAAACACCCTGGCGCCTCGTGTTCATTCGACGCGTGGGAGAAAGCCCTTATTGGGCACAGAAGCTAAGAGGTACAAACATTTATGGGACAAAACACTGCTTTACAAACGTACGAAAGATGGAGAAGAACCCGCCTTGAAATGCCGAAGACAATACTACGCGCCAGACTCATCGTCATTGAAGCCTGGTTCGGGGGCTACTGAGGGAGTCCTGGATTAGGGGGTATCCGGACAGCCGGATTATATCCTTTGGCCGGACTGTTGGACTATGAAGATACAGGATTGAAGACTTCATCTCGTGTCCGGGTGGGACTCTACTTGGCGTGGAAGGCAAGCTAGGCAATGCGGATATGTATATCTCCTCCTTTGTAACCGACCTTGTGTAACCCTAGCCCCCTCTGGTGTCTATATAAACCGGAGGGTTTTAGTCCGTAGGACAACATACAATCATACCATAGGCTAGCTTCTAGGGTTTAGCCTCTCCGATCTCGTGGTAGATCAACTCTTGTAATACTCATATCATCAAGAATAAATCAAGCAGGACGTAGGGTTTTACCTCCATCAAGAGGGCCTGAACCTGGGTAAAACATCGTGTCCCCTGCCTCCTGTTACCATCCGCCTTAGATGCACAGTTCGGGACCCCCTACCCGAGATCCGCCGGTTTTGACACCGACACCTACCGTCGCTGTGCTGCATCATCCCTTCCTTTTTGGGGAAATTCCGACATAGCTTTAAGCCGCTATCACATCCCTAAGCTTAGGATCTTCTTACTCCTTATTCCTTCATCCATCGTGATCTGACCCAAAACTTCAAAACTTCATTCACACAAAAACCATCAAAACCTTCGTGAGATCCGTTAGTATAACAAAGCAAATCACTACTATAAGTACTGTTGCAAACTCGTTCATATTTTATTTTTTCATTATATCTACTGTATTCCAACTTTGCTATAGCTTAGATCCTCCAATACAAACCATAGATTCATCAAAATAAGCACACAACGCAAAGAAAACTGAATCTGTCAAAAACAGAATAGTCTGTAGTAATCTGGAAGCTTCAAATACTTCTGTAACTCCAAAAATTCTGAACACTTAGGACAACATCGACTATTTGTATATTAATCTTATACAAAAATAATCAGTATTTTATCACACTTATGTTAAAAATGAGAATTATTTTTCTGGGCGCAAAAGTTTCTGTTTTTCAGCAAGATCAAATTAACTATCACCCAAAATGATCCCAAAGGCTTTGGTTGGAACAAATACTAACTAAAACATAAAAACACAATCATAATAGTAGCATAATTGTGAAAACACTCAAGAACATAAATAAAAAGAAAAATAAATAAATTTTATTCATTAGGTTGCCTCCCAACAAGCGCTATCGTTTATGCCCCTAACTAGGCATAATGCAAAGATCTAAGTATTGTCATCTTTGTTTCGAGATCCATAAGATGGCCTCATGATTGATTCATATGGTGGCTTAATTATTGTTCTAGGGAAGTGTTCCATACCCTTCCTTAGTGGAAATTGAAATTTAATATTACCTTCTATCATATCAATCACGACACCAATAGTGCGTAAAAATGGTCTACCAAGTATAATTGGGCAAGAAGGATTGTAATCAATATCAAGAAGAATAAAATCTATGGGAACATAATTCCTATTTGAAAGAATAAGAACATCATTAATTCTTCCCATAGGCTTTTTAATAGTATAATCCGCCAAGTGCAAATTTAAAGAACATTCTTCAATATCGGTAAGACCAAGCACATTACATACAAATTTCAGAATTATGGAAACACTAGCACCCAAGTCGCATAAAGCAAAACACTCATAATTTTTAATCTTGACTTTGATAGTAGGTTCCCCTTCATCATGTAATTTTCTAGGAATTGAAATCCCTAATTCCAACTTTTCTTCCAAAGCTTTCATCATAGCATCAACGATATGTTTAGTAAAAGCTTTATTTTGTTCATAAGCACGGGGTGAATTAATCATGGATTGCAACAAAGAAATACGACCAATCAAAGAGCAACTATCATAATTAAATTCTTTGTAATCCAAAAGAGTGGGCACATCACTAGTTAAAGTTTTGACCTCTCCAAACTCACTTTTATCAATTTTCTCAACAAGATTTTCACCCTTCGAATTTATCCATAAGCATGGCCTTCTAACTAAAGTTGATTCTTATTCAGTCCCTTTTTCATAAATTTTAATTTTGCTAAACAAGAAATAAATAGAAGAAACACCAATCATTTTAATCTTCATCTTTTTTATGAAAGCAATCACTAGAAAATGCTTTTTCCAAAAATTCTCTTTTAGCTCTAAGCATAGGGGTTCTTTTCTTACTTTCATCCATAGAAACGTATAAAGTCTTAATTGATTCCTCAACCTTAGGCACACAAATTTTCATCTTGAGATTTTCCACATCATGATAAATTCTATCAATGCTTCTAGACATATCATCAATCTTACTCAACTTTTCTTCTATCATAGTATTAAAATTCTTTCGAGCATTGATAAATTCTTCAATATTATTCTCAAGATCAGAGGTGTTCCTATTATTATTATAAGAAGGTTTACCGTAATTATTAGAGGAATTTCCCAGAAAAGGCCTAGGATTAAAATTACCTCTATAAGCATTGTTATTAAAATTGTTTCATGAGACAAAATTCACATCTACGACATCACTATTTTGCTAAATCAAAGTAGACAAAGGCACATAATTAAGATCAATAGGAGCATGTTTGTTAGAGATCAACTTCATAAGAGCATCAACCTTTTCACTCAACGAATTTATTTCTTCTATTGAATTAACCTTTTTACTAGTGGGATCTCTCTCTTTATGCCATTGTGAATAATTAGCCATAATATTATCAAGAAATTTAGTAGCTTCACCCAATGTAATTCCCATAAAAGTACCACCCGCGGCGGAATATAAAAGATTTCTAGAAACAAAATTTAACCCCGCATAAAATATTATATGACCATCCAAAGATTTAAACCATGAGTAGGACAATTTCTTAGCATCAATTTCATTCTTTCCCAAGATTGCTGAACATGTTCATGCTCAAGTTGCTTAAAATTCATGATTTGTGTTCTAAGGGTAATAATTTCCATGGGTGGAAAATACTTAGTAATAAAAGCATCTTTGCACTTATCCCAAGAATCAATACTATTGCAAGGCAAAGAAGAAAACCAAAATTTTGCACGATCTCACAAAGAAAACGGGAATAATTTCAACTTCACAATATCATTGTCCACATCTTTTTTCTTTTGCATATCGCATAATTCCACGAATGTGTTAAGATGGGACACGTCATCCTCATTAGGAGTACTGGAAAATTGATCTTTCATGACAAGATTCAACAAAGCGGCATTAATATCACTATACCCTGCACTAGTGGCAGGAGGAGCAATCGGAGTGCTAATAAAAACATTGTTGTTGGTATTGGAGAAATCACACAACTTGGTGTTCTCTCGAGTCATCGTGACTACACAATAAGACTGCAGTCAAAGACAGATCTGGCGAGAAAACGATGAACGAAAAAGGGGCAAATAAAATGGCAATTTTTTGTGAAGTGGGGGAGATGAAAACGAGAGGCAAATGGCAAATAATGTAAATTGAAAGGAGATGATATTTGTGATTAGGAACCTGATAGATGTTGATATTGTCTCCCGGGCAACGGCACCAGAAATTCCTTTTGATTGCGGCTTGAACATCGGTATTTCCCTAAAGAGGAAGGGATGAGATGGTAGGTATTTCCCTCAGTGATGAGACCAAGACTATCGAACCAGTAGGAGAATCACGCAACACTACGTAAACAGTACCTGCACACAATGAACAAATACTTGCAGCCCGACGTGTTAAAGGGGCTAGCAATCCCTTTTGGGTAACGGTGCCAGAAATTGTCGAGTTGACAGGATAAAAATATGATAGATTGGATAAATAGATCGCGAATAAATGCAAAATAAAATAAAGTGCAACAAGGTATTTTTGGGGTTTTGGAAATATATCTGGAAATAAAAGCGAATAAAAATAGATCTCGAAGGCAAATATAATAAAGAAGAGACACGGGGCCATAGATTTCACTAGTGGCTTCTCTCGAGAAAAATAGCATACGGTGGGTAAACAAATTATTGTTGGGCAATTGATAGAACTTCAAATAATCATGATGATATCTAGGCAATGATCATTATATAGGCATCACGTCCAAGATTAGTAGACCGACTCCTGCCTGCATCTACTACTATTACTCCACTCATCAAGCGCTATCCAGCATTCATCTAGTGTATTAAGTTCATGGAAACGGAGTAATGCAATAAGAACGATGACATGATGTAGACAAGATCTATTTATGTAAAAATAGACCCCATCTTGTTATCCTTAATAGCAACGATACATACATGTTGTTTCCCCTTCTGTCACTGGGATCGAGCATCGTAAGATCGAACCCATCACAAAGCACCTCTTCCCATGGCAAGAAAAATCAATCTAGTCGGCCTAACTAAACCAAAGATTCGAAGAAGAAATATGAGGCTATAAGTAATCGTGCATATAAGAGATCAAAAAGACTCAAATAATTTTGATGGATAAAAACATTGATCTGATCATAAACTCAAAGTTCATCGGATCCCAACAAACACACCGCAAAAAGAGTTACATCAAATAGATCTCCAAGAGACCATTGTATTGAGAATCAAAAGAAAGAGAGAGAAAGCCATCTAGCTACTAACTATGGACCCGTAGGTCTACAATGAACTACTCACGCATAACCGGTGAGGCACCAATGAGGATGATGAACCCCTCTGTGATGGAGTATAGATTGGATCTGTGGTTTCTGGAACTTGTGGCGGCTGGAATTGATTTTCGTCAACTCCCCTAGGGTTTAGGGAATATTGGGGTATTTATAGAGCAAAGAGGTGGTGCGGCATGCCACCGAGGTGGGCACAACCCACGTGGGCGCGCCTGGGGTGGGTTGTGCTCCCCTCGGAGCCCCCCTCTGGTGCTTCTTTGGCCCAACAGGTGTCTTCTGGTCCATAAAAAATCTCCAAAAAGTTTTGCTGCGTTTGGACTCCGCTTGGTATTGTTTTTCTGTGAAGTAAAAAACAAGCAAAAAATAGGAACTAGCACTGGGCACTATGTCAATAGGTCAGTCCCAAAAAATGATATAAAGTTGCTATAAAATGATTGTAAAACATCCAAGAATGATAATATACCTGCAATGGGGTCAGCAAAGATCTAGGGTTCGTGCTCGGGGCCCGGGATGGCTCGGAGTTGGTGCTTTGAGTAGGAGAGGTCAGGCTTGGCCCGGGATGTGCTCGTGGATGATGCTCATGCCCCCTTCGTGGGAACGGTGCTCGAGGGTGGTGGTCGTAATATCGTTGTGTCGGTGCATGGATCCCTGGCGGTATCCACAGACATGGCGTTGTGTGAGCTCGCCTCGCCATGGGCTTGGGGCTGGCTCGCAGGCGGCCACCAGCAGTCTCGGACCTGTGTGCCCCCCCCAGTCCACCGGGTATTGGATGGGAACACATGTGTGGGTGCCTCCTACGATGGAGGCACCTATCCAGACTCGGGGGATGATGCCGGGCTAGGAGTAGATGGAGTGACGTCTCTCCTCCTACCGTGGTTGGGTGCGGTGAGATGTGTGCGGCCGATGGTATCTCATGACAGAGATGCTGCGGCGGTGGCCCTAGATGGAGGTCCACATGGTTTCTCTTCGGCGGGCATCATTGTTGAAAAGGATCAATATGGTTGACTAGAGGGGGTGAATAGGCAACTACCAATTTTTAGCTTTTCTTAAAAAATTATGATTAGTGGCAATTAGATTGTCTAGATACGCAACTAGGTGAATAACCAATATGATGCTAACTATCAAAATCGGGGCTCCGCAGACCCAAACAAGGTTCGAACTCTAGGTCGTGTACGAAGGACCCCGTTGGGCTACGGCCTGCTACTCACCGCCTCACGGCCTTGCTTCGTCGTGCTTGAGCGAGTGAATGGGACAAGAACACGAGATTTACCAAGGTTCGGGCCACCTTGCGGTGTAAGACCCTACTCCTACTGCTTTGTGGTGGATTGCCCCGCGAGGAGGATGAGTATGAACTGGTACAGTGGTGAGCTGCCTCGCGAGGGCTCAGAGAGTGACTAGATAGGATCAGAGTCCCTTGTCCCCGGCCTCTCTATGGTGGAGACTAGCCTATAATTATACTAGCCCGGCCCTCTTCCCCAAAGGCTTAGACGGGAAGGGATACCACAACAACCCATTTTGAAGGGGGATGGTAGTACACCCCTCCTGACTAAAGGTGGTCTTCGACTCCAAAGCTTCTGGTTGTGACGTACAGGTGGGCTTGGCGATGACCTCCTTCCTGCTGAGCCCGTGGTCTTGGTCCTGTTGTACCGAAGGGGAAAGCTTTGGGGCTACCTTGGGAACCCGCATACGTCCTTGCCTCCTTAGCACGAAAGAGAAAACTATCCTCGACTGCGCCCGCTGGCTCCCTGAGTCATAGCTCATGTCACCACGTGCCTCACGAGGCGGGGTGAGAGCCTAGGGATGTCCGCCCCTCGGGAGGCGGCCTTAGGAGACCACCCCACGGGAGGCCTAGGTGTAGTTTGCCTCACGAGGCCAGGGGGCCCTCGCGAGGGTCTTGCTCATGAAGTCTTGACGCTGGGCCGTGTCGGGCCATTGATGGAGCCACGCGGAGGGCCACAGGCAGACGGGCCTGGGTACCCCCAGTCACAGAGCCCCGATAGTAGCCCCCGGCCCATGGTGCGCTTGACTTGGCTTCAAGGCGAAGGCGAAGAGGAGAGGGCGAAGTGACGCGGGCCCCAATCGCCCGCGTGTCGGGCTTGATACGTGGGACACGATGGGCGTGGGACGCCCCCACTTCCCCATGACCCCTCAGCAACTGCCCGGGCTGAAAAAAGCGTGGCGCATGACGTGGGGCCATCATTGCTCTGAAGGTGAAGGCGCGCTTGTTGGCCTTCTCCAATTACTTATAAAAGGGCGAAGGGGCGGAGCCCTTGGCCCATCTATGTATTCTTGCCTCTCTGTCTTCAACCCTTGCCACTGCAACTATGGCGCCCGTGAGGAGGTTCTCCGCCCTCGAGAAGGGAAAGGCAGTGCAGGAAGGTTCAGAGCTGCCGCAATCCAAGAGTGGGCACGGCCGCCCCCGCAAGTCTGCGGCTATGCCCATGGTGCTTCCCCGGGGACGTGGGCGCCCTCCATTAGCAGTCTGCGCCAGCTCCAGCAGCAGCGTGCAAAACCCCACTCGTGGATGTGGCCATGGGGGTCGAGGCAGCCGTGGCCGAGGAGGAAGAAATTGGGTGGCTTCCTGGCCACCTCGACCATGGACCCACTCTGCCGACTCGGCTGGTGAGTTCGTCGTGTGGATGGAGAGCCTGCCCCGCACTTGGCTCCTGCCGCCGAATTCCTTCATGGAGGAGCTAGCGGCAGACGGACCCATCGGGTTGTGGCTGCAGCCAGATGGCTGCTACAATAGGGCCTCCTGGATGGAGGTTGAGGTCACTCCTTCCGGCTTCGTGTGGCTAACTAGAGGGTTGAAGTTGTTCGCCCGCGCCCGTGGCCTGAAGGGGAGGCACACCCTCCACTTCAAGTTTGATGGGGCGATGACGCTCTTCGTGAAGATCTTCGGGGAGGCCGGCGGATGCCTGGGATGCTGCCCGGAGAGCAACAACAGTGGCAGCGGCCACACCTCCTCCGTCGACGATGGCCACAATGGCAGCGACGACGTCCTCGGTGGCGAACTTGCCCTTGGCGGTGGTCATGGTGCCTCCAGCAATGACGACACCTCCTCTAGGGGAAGTGGAAGCGATAATGACTCTGACGAGCCGCCACGCCACCGCGTCAAGGTGGAGGACCACTCCGACTAGACGCCAATGGCATCGGAGTTGGGGCCTTGGGAGCGATGGCCTCCCAAAGGAAGCTTCTTTCGTTTTTCTTTATTTCCTGCATCAGACAATCAAGGGCCCCTCGGGAGCGTGTAAAGAACCGCGGCTCTTACGCCTTTGTCCTAGTGTTTCTAGATTGCATTTTTAAGTTATCCTGGCATTTCTCGCTCGGGCTTATCCCCTCTTTATTTATGATTGCTTAGTGCTCTGCATCACCGGGACCCAGTCCCCAAGAAGGCCTCATATGTCGCTGGTATGCAAGTCGCGATGCATGTGGCAAGGCTATGAGGTGAGGGGCTCGAGGTCCGGTGAGAGCTCCTGAGGCACGATGCTCAGGAGACCCCCCTTGACACGCAAGCGACTCAGGATAGAAAAAGAGTTCTCACCCGTACGAGGTTGCGAAACAAATGGAGAAAGGTTATTGTTAAGACTTGTGTAGGGCACGAGGAGGGCGACTTAGCTCAAGGTGCAGAGCAAGGCGTCCGCGGCTTGTGGGGGGTTCATACTTCATGATGCACACTTCCTTGGGGCCTGATTCCCTGTGTGCCTTTGATCTACGATGAGTCAATACAAGTCCCGCGAGGGGTGCGTGAAAAATCGACATTCTTTTGTGTTTCAAACGATTTCAACACAGCTGGACCGTGTTCCTCTTCTCATATTCCCTCTCGAGGTTTGCCTTTGTTTTCCTCGCTCGCCAAGGTGCTCTACGTCCTTAGGACCCGACCCTCGAGCGATGCTCAGCCACCGCTCGTATGTTAGGTCGCGATGCCTAGGACAAGGTCAGGGGGTGAGGGCCCGAGAGCCAGTAAGAGCTCCGAAGGCGCGATGCTCAAGAGCTCCCCTTTTAAACGTGCAAGCGACTCACGTGGAAAAGAGGTGGCTTGCCTTATCAGGGTCACGAGGGATGGGACTTCGAGCGATAACAGCGCAGTGTATGAGGCGATTATACTTAGCTTTTTGCAGACCAGCCTGTCACCTGATCGGCGCCGGCCCTCTTGAGGCAACAAAGCGTTTCCTAGGCGCCAGGAGGATGTTTATCTCCTGAAAAATCCTGCACATCGATAGATTACGAGGTACGAAAGGCGATGCACACTTGCTGTTCTACTTATGATAGTTTCGTGAGGAGACAGGGCACTAAGGACCTGATAAGGTGACGTGCATGGGACTGGCCCGCGAGCCAGAGCTCATTCACTTAATATTTTTCAGTGCTACAAGGACGGACACGAGCATAGAGGCCGTGCCACCAGCCCCTGCTCATGGGACATTCGGGAGGAGAGTAGCTGGCGCGTGAAGCCTCAAGGGGTGAGACCTCGGATCATAACATGGTTATGGAACGCAAGGTTAATGATCATAGCATCTCGTGAAGGCGTAGCAGGTCTTGGTACATGAGCAAAACGATGCGGCTGCAAGGGAAGGCCCTGACACCCTGAGGATGATGCAACCCATGGGGCACTCTCAATTGAACAAACCAAAAAGTCACCTGGCAATGATGCTGCAGGGGCATCAAGGAAGTCGATGAAGCGTGTCGCGGATCCTTGCTCCTCATGAGTCAGACGGCCCTGAGGCTCGGGAGGCTCGCGAGGCGCAAGGGCCTTGTGAGACAGCAGCGCCAGGCGCCGGACCTCATGAGACGCTGATAACCCAAAAGTATTCAACCCAAATTTATAGATTGGACACAAGGGGAGCCAAAGAATATTTGCTAGTATTAGCAGCTGAGTTGTCAATTCAACCACACCTGGAGATTAAATATCTGCAGCAAAGTAATTAGTAGCATAGTAGTATGATACCTTTGGGTGTAGTGGTAACAGTCATAGTAACGGTAAAAGTGATAGCAGTGATTTTGTAGCAAGTGTAACAGTAACATCAGCAGTGGTAACTTAGCAAGAACGATACGTAGGAAATTAGTAGGCATTGGATCAGTGGATTCATTGGATGATATTCTTCATATAACAGTCATAACCTAGGGCGATACAAAACTAGCTCCAGTTCATAAATATAATGTAGGCATGTATTCCGTAAATAGCCACACGTGCTTATGGAAAGAACTTGTATGACATCTTTTGTCCTACCCTCCCATGGCAGCAGGGTCCATAAGGAACTAAGGGATATTAAGAGCCCCTTTTAATAGAGAACCGAAACAAAGCATTAACACATAGTGAATACATGAACCCCTCAAACTACAGTCATCACCAGAAAGTATCCCAATTACGGTCACACTGGGGTTTACGGTCATAACACGTAATAGGTCAATATGGCTTGCAAGATTGGATCTAGAACATAGATATAATGGTCAAAACATAAACGGTTCAGATCTAAAATCATGGCACCCGGGCCCAAAGTGACAAGCATTAAGCATGGCAAAATCGTAATAACATCAATCTCAAAACATAATGGATACTAGGGATCAAGCCCTAACAAAACTAACTCGATTACATGATGAATCTCATCCAACTCCTTACCGACCAGCAAGCCTACAAAGGAATTACTCACTCTCGGTGGCAAGCATCATGGAATTGGCGATGAAGGAAAGGTTGGTGATGACGAAGATCGAAGATCCCCCTCTCCGGAGCCCCAAATGGACTCCAGATCTGGCCACCCGATGAAGAACAGGAGGCGGCGGTGGCTGCATATTATGAAACGCGATGAAACTTCCTCTCTGATTTTTTCTCCAAATATGAGTATTTAAGGAGTTGGAATTAGGGTATGCAGGGCCACCAGGTGGGCACAACCCACCTAGGCACGCCTGGAGGGGGGCACGCCCTGGTGGGTTGTGCTCACCCAAGGGGCCCCTCCGGTGGTTCTTGGCTCCAGTATTTTTTATATATTCTGAAATAATTCTCGAAATTTTTTTGTTCGAATTCGAGAACTTTTATTTCTGCAAAAAACAACACCATGGTAGTTCTGCTGAAAACAGCGTCAGTCCGGGTTAGTTTCATTCAAATCATGCAAATTAGAGTCCAAAACAAGAGGAAAAGCATTAGGAAAAGTACATACGACGAAGATGTATCAACTCCCCCAAGCTTAAGCATTTGCTTGTCCTCAAGCAATTCAGTTGATAAAGTGAAAGTGAAAAAGAAAAAAGTTTTATAGAACGCTTTGGCTCTTGTTTACATAAATAAACTTAAGTAGCACCTAGGTTTTCAGCAAAGATCATGACTAACCATATCAGCAATAACTCTTAAAAATTGTATTAACTCATATCAATGGCATAATCAACTAGCGAGCAATAACAAGATGTCTCAAATGGCAACACTTTGTCAAAACAATCATGATGTAATATGACAACAGTGGTATCTCGCTAGCCCTTTGTGAGATCGCAAAACATAAGTGCAGAGCACCTCCAAAGTTTAAGAAGAGACTAAACATTGTAATTCATGGTAGAGAAGATCCAGTCATGATGCATCCAACATTAACTATACACAATGCATGAGGATGATAATATTGCTCTCAGATCTGACGCTTATTTGAGAAGGTGATGGCTCAACATAAAATTAAATGGATAGTCCCTTCACAGAGGGGAGCAGGGATTTGAAGAGGTGCCAGAGCTCAAAGTTTTAAAAACAAAGATAATTGAATTTTTGGGAAATGCACCCTTCTTGTTTCCTTCACGACGAAAGTTATCAATATCTTCCATGCTAAACACATTAGTGGCGGTTCCCAAGTGATAAAAAATTTATCCATAAAATGTTTGCCAACAAAACTTCACAAGATTGATAGCAACTACTCATAGAGATGCATAGAGGCCATATCAAGCATTCAAACTACTTAGAACTCTAAGAATTCAAAATGCAAGCTCATCTACAGCAGCACCAGGAGTAGCTAATTATTGAAAATATAATCCTCTAAAGCAAAAAACTAATTGGAGTAATGGAGGAGTCACATACCAAGTAGCAATCCACCAAAACAATTTTGGAAATGGAGCTTTGAGCAAGGAGATCGAAATCTGCGGGTTTGAGAGCAAGAACACGAGAGAGAGAGAGAGAGAGAGAGAGAGAGAGAGAGAGAGGGGTGGATGAGAGAGAGAGCAATGGTGATTGAGGGAGTCCTGGATTAGGGGGTGTTCGGATAGCCGAACTATGCCTTCAGCCGGACTCGTGGACTATGAAGATACAAGATTGAAGACTCCGTCCCGTGTCCGGAAGGGACTTTCCTTGGCGTGGAAGGCAAGCTTGGCGATACAGATGCTCAGATCTCCTACCATTGTAACCGACTTTATGTAACCCTAACCCTCTCCGGTGTCTATATAAACCGGAGGGTTTTAGTCCGTAGGACAACATACACATCAACAATCATACCAAAGGCTAGCTTCTAGGGTTTAGCCTCTCTGATCTCGTGGTAGATCAACTCTTGTACTACCCATATCATCAATATTAATCAAGCAGGACGTAGGGTTTTACCTCCATCGAGAGGGCCCGAACCTGGGTAAAACTTCGAGTCCCCTGCCTCCTGTTACCATCCGGCCTAGACGCACAGTTCGGGACCCCCTACCCGAGATATGCCGGTTTTGACACCGACATTGGTGCTTTCATTGAGAGTTCCTCTGTGCCGTCGCCGTCAGGCCCGATGGCTTCTACGATCATCAATGGTGATGCAGTCCAGGGTGAGACCTTCCTCCCTGGACAGATCTTCGTCTTTGGCGGCTTTGCACTGCGGGCCGATTCACTTGGCCATCTAGAGCAGATCGAAAGCTACGCCCCTGGCCGTCGGGTCAGATTCGGAAGTTTAAACTACACGTCTGACATCCGCGGGGACTTGATCTTCGAAGGATTCGAACCACTGCCGAGCGCGCCGCACTGTCACGACGAGTATGATCTAGCTCTGCCACCGAACAGAGCCCTGGCGGCTGCACCCGCATCGGCTCCGACCCCTAGTTCGAAGCCGACCGCGTCGATCGAGGATGGGCGGTTGGACGCCACCTTGGGGGCTGCGATCCCAACGGCGGTTGAGCCGAACACCAGCCCCGTACTCTGCAAGACTCGTGACTCCATGGAGCCGGATTCTTCTCCAGACTCCGAACTCTCCACGCCCCTGCCGAGCGAATCCGATTGGGCGCCGAGCATGGAGTTCACGGCCGCGGACGTCTTTCAGCACTCGCCTTTCGGCGATATCTTGAAATCACTAAAGTCTCTCTCTTTGTCAGGAGAGCCCTGGCCGGATTACGGTCAGCAAGGTTGGGGTATGGACGATGAAGAAATTCAAAACCCACCCACCACCCACTTTGTAGCCACTGTCGACAAATTAACCGACATGCTCGACTTCGACTCCGAAGACATCGATGGTATGGACACCGATGAAGGAGATGATGAAGAACCAGCACCTACTAGGCCCTGGAAGCCACCTCGTCATATGACATATACATGGTGGACACCCCAAAAGAGGGAGAGGGCGATGGAACAGCGGAGGATGACCCCTCCAAGAAAAAGCAAAAGCGTCGGCGTCAGCGGCGCCGCTCAAAATCCCGCCAGCACAAAAACGGTGATTCAAGCACGGGAGATAATAATACCTCGGAAAGCGCCGAAGAACATCCCTCCGAGCAAGATTTAGCACAGGGGGATGGAGAAACCAGCCCCCATGGGAGAGCGTCCGACAGAGGGGTCGAGGACAATAATCATATGCCTCCCTCTAAAGACGAGGCAAGCCTCGACGACGACGAATTCGTCGTGCCAGAGGATCCCGTCGAACAAGAGCGGCAAGAAGCCTCAAGAAAAAACAGCAATCGCTTAAAGCTGATCAAGATCGGCTAGTCGATAGATGGACTGAAGTCCTTGCGGCCGAAGAGCATAAACCCGAACGCCCCTCCAAGGGCTACCCAAAGCGCAAGTTGCTACCCCGATTAGAGGAGGAAGCACTCGACGCGGACGACAGGCCACCTCGTGGCCGTGACAGAGAGGCCTCATGGCCCTCCACCCAAGCCGCAGCCCGTACCAAGGCACGGGAATATGCACCGGACTTACGTAATATGTTGGAGGAAAAGGCAAGGCAAACAAGATCGATCTACGGATCGCGTGGGCGCCCCACGGCTCGAGACGGTAACCATCACGCCGGTCACAAATTTGGCAGGGCCGAACACAGTAGACAAAGCTCATTGGAGCTACGTCATGATATAGCCCAGTACAGAGGCGCCGCACACCCATTGTGCTTCACAGACGAAATAATGGATCATCAAATCCCTGAGGGTTTCAAACCTGTAAACATCGAATCATATGATGGCTCAACAGATCCCACGGTATGGATCGAGGATTATCTCCTTCATATCCACATGGCCCGCGGCGATGATTTCCACGCCATCAAATACCTCCCACTCAAGCTTAAAGGACCAGCCCTGCAGTGGCTTAACAACCTGCCAACAGGGTCAATCAGCTATTGGGAGGACCTTGAAGCCGCATTCCTCAACAATTTCCAGGGCACTTATGTGCGACACCCAGACGCTGACGACCTAAGCCACGTAATTCAGCAGCCAGACAAATCGGCCAGGCAATTCTGGACACGGTTCCTAACAAAGAAAAATCAAATACTCGACTGTCCGGACGCAGAGGCCTTAGCAGCCTTCAAGCATAATATCCGTGACGAGTGGCTTGCCCGACACCTAGGACAGGAGAAGCCGAAATCTATGGCAGCACTCACGGCACTCATGACCCACTTTTGCGCGGGAGAAGACAGCTGGCTTGCTCGTAGCAACAATATGACCAAGAACCCTGGTCGTTCGGACACCAGGGACATTAGTGGCAGGTCGCATCGCAACCAGTAGAAGCGCCGCATCAACGGCGACAATGCTAAGGATACATCAGTTAATGCTGGATTCAGAGGCTCTAAATCCGGTCAGCGGAAAAAGTCATTCAAAAGGAATCCTAGGGGCCCGTCCAGCTTGGACCGAATACTCGACCGCTTGTGCCAAATACATGGCACCCCCGAAAAGCCGGCAAATCACACCAACACGGACTGTTGGGTGTTCAAGCAGGCAGGCAGATTAAGCGCCGACAATGAGGACAAGGGGCTGCATAGCGATGACGACGAGGAGCCCCGTCCGCCGAACAACAATGGACAGAAGGGTTTCCCCCCACAAGTGCGGACGGTGAACATGATATACGCCACCCACGTCCCCAAGAGGGAGCGGAAGCGCGCGTTAAGGGACGTATACGCGGTAGAGCCAGTCACCCCAAAGTTCAACCCATGGTCCTCCTGCCCGATCACCTTTGATCGAAGAGACCATCCCACTAGCATCCGTCATGGCGGATTCGCCGCATTGGTTCTCGACCCAATTATTGACGGATTTCATCTCACTAGAGTCCTTATGGACGGCGGCAGTAGCCTGAACCTGCTTTACCAGGATACAGTGCAGAAAATGGGCATAGATCCCTCGAGGAATAAGCCCACCAAAACTACCTTTAAAGGCGTAATACTAGGTGTAGAGGCCAGCTGTACAGGCTCAGTCACACTTGAAGTGGTCTTCGGATCTCCGGATAATTTCCGAAGCGAGTTAATCTTCGACATAGTCCCGTTCCGCAGTGGCTATCATGCACTGCTCGGGCGAACCGCATTCGCCAAGTTCAATGCGGTCCCGCACTATGCATTCCTTAAGCTCAAGATGCCAGGCCCTCGAGGAGTCATTATGGTCAATGGAAACACCGAACGCTCCCTCCGAATGGAGGAGCACACGGCGGCACTTGCAGCGGAAGTACAAAGCAGCCTCTCCAGGCAGTTCTCCACTTCGGCCATTAAAAGTCCGGACACCGTCAAGCGCGCCCGGAGTAACCTACAACAAGATCGCCTGGCACGTTCCGAGCAGGCGTAGCAATGCGGCCCCAACCCCCGCAAAAAGGCAACGCTAGTACTTCGCGTACATAACTACACTCTAGAAATACCATGGGCATAGGGGGAGGGGCACCATCACGGCACGCCCAAAACACGGCTTAAACCGCACCAGGGGCTGCCAATTTTTTTAATATACTTTTCTCTTACTTCCAGGACTCTACTCTTCGGAAGGCCTGTTCGACAGTTCAACTGCCGCACAAAACGATGCAAGGACCAGGGAAGCAGACAAGCCATGCCGCATTACGGAAATCCCAGGTGGTCTCTATCACAAGCAGTATACCTGTTTCGCATACTATTCCGCAGCTTGCCCCTGGAACAGACATGTTAAATAGTCCAACTTTTCGTTTATCGCATTACTTGTATCGTTCTGCTTTGATCGCAGCTATTTTAATGAACAATGCATAGCTTTTGTCTATTTTTTGCATTACACTTTTTTTATATATATGTTCCTTGATGACATGTTGCACCCGTACACTTTGGTACGGCCAAAATACGCCAGGGGCTTCAGTACCCCTCAAGATGGTGTGAGAAGTCCGAACACTTTCACAAGTGCGGCACCCCGAACTTATAGCACTATATGCATCGGCTCCGAATCATGTCTTGGGTCAATAGTTGGGTTTTCCCGGCTCCTATGTTTTGGTGCCTTACGTTCCGCTATATCGGCTAAGGTAGCACTAGGAGAACCACTGCGATTGTGCCCCGGTTGAGCTGGGTCGAGCACCTCAATGGAGAAAGCTAAAACTGACCGCCATGATGAGGCGAGAGCTGGTCGCTGTTCGAGAGGTCTTTTCGAGTCCTTAAAGACTTATGCCGCTTAGGGCGAGGAGTCGGTTCTGTCCGGCCAAGGCATGGATAGTGCCCCGAACTCGGTCTTCCGAATACTAGGGGCTTCGCTGAAATTTAAAATTATAGAATTCTATGGCTAAGTGAGAGTGTTCATGCATTATAGTCCGATTGCCTCGTTCGTTGGGTTGAGCGCCTCCCTCGAAGGACCCAAATATGGGGAAAAGAGCGCCCAGGTTTATCCCTGAACACCCCAGCACTAGCGGCAAGGGGGCAGAAGCCAATGACTCGCCATCTCTCAGTATTGATAAACAGCCGCACAAAAGGTAATATTTTAAATTCAAGCAGCATTGCTTAGCGCATATGAACAAGTTTTCAGCGCACAGGATAACACGAGCGGGTTTTACTCAAAAAATACATCCTTGGTACATTCATCCGCAACAAGGCGGGCACCCTTCAGAACATCCTTATAATAATTCTCAGGCTTGCGATGCTCTTTCCCCGGCGGTGGCCCGTCCTTCACAAGCTTCTCCGCATCCAGCTTGCCCTAGTGCACCTTAGCATGGGCAAGGGCCCTACGGGCACCTTCAATGCAGACGGAGCGCTTGATGTCTGCAAGCCTCGGACAGGCCTCCACCAGCCGCCGCACCAGCCCGAAATAGCTCCCAGGCAGAGCCTCTCCAGGCCACAGCCGAACTAGGCGGCCCTTCATGGCATGTTCGGCCGCCTTGTGGAGCTCGACCAGTTGCTTCAGCTGGTCGCTCAGGGGCAAGGGGTGTCCGGCCTCAGCGTACTAAGACCAGAACACCTTCTCCGTCGAGCTGCCCTCCTCGGCTTGATAGAATGCGGCGGCATCGGATACATTCCGGGGAAGATCTGTGAATGCTCCTGGAGAGCTCTGGATTCGGGTAAGTAACAGGTAACTCACGTTTATGTGTTTTCTTTGCATAAATAATGCTTTACCCACCGCAATCTTCTTCGCCTCATCCAACTCCTGGAGGGTCTTCTGGGATTCGGCCTTGGCAGATTTGGCATTTTCAATAGCCACCGCAAGCTCAGACGCTTGCGTCTTCGAGTCACGCTCTAAACTCTCATGTTTTTCCATGAGAGCCTGAAGCTCTTGCCGCACCTTGCCAACCTCGGCCTCATACTTCACCCGCTCGGTGCGCTCCAAGGCCGAATTATTCTCGGCCTCATCCAGCGCTTGCTTAAGGGTCGCCACCTCAGACGTGGCCCCTACAATAGCCACGATAATGCTGTCATTTTTTGCAATCGCACCTTTTTTATATATATACTTTCAACAAGGTATTTCTTACCTTCATTGTCCTCGAGCTGCTTCTTGGCACGCTCGAGCTCTTGCTCGCACCTTTCGAGGTCCTGCTTTAGCGTGTCCACTTCCGCAGTCAGTGCAGCGGACGAAAGTAGGGTAGCCTGCACATGCATATTGACTCATTTTTGTTAGACTCCTGCGAATTCTATTTGATCCTCTATTCGGCTTTTCTTCCTGAACGCCAAACAGAGCATCAGGGGCTACTGTCTATACGGTACTATTATTTACGCATTCTTTACTTACCTCAAAGCCTGTTAAAAGGCTTGTACAAGCTTCAGTCAGTCCACTTTTGGCGGACTGAACCTTCTGGATCACCGCACTCATAATAGTGTGGTGCCCCTCGTCGATGGAGGCACCTTGGAGCGCCTCCAACATATTGTCCGGTGCCTCTGGTTGGACGGAGGTCACCGGCACGGTAGGCTTGCTCCTCTTGGAAGGAGGTCGCCCGCCGAACTCTGGAACCTTTCAAGATTCCGGAGCTGTGTCCGGCCTTAAGCCGGACTTGGAGCCCTAGGGGGTTTCCTCCCCTTTACTCCTAGATTCCGGGAGGTCGCCTTGCGGCGCCTCCAGGACCACCTCCTCCTTGCTTGGAACCTGTTGGGACAACACTTCGGTGTCGCCCGTAGGGCGGGGGGGAGGAAGCCGTCGGAAGCGAGTTCACCTCCGGCGAGTCCAGTGAGCCACTCGACGACGCGTCGAGCCGGTCTTTGGGTGGGCTGCATAAACATATTCGACATAAGGGAAAGTTGTGCAAAAAACGAATACTATGAATTACTCCGGTATTCGGACACTTACGATTTCGCCAGGGACTCCGGTATCCTGAGCCGGTCTTCGTCGTCGTCGGCGTCGGTGGAGCAGTCCGGAGGAAGGGTTTTCGCCTTCTTGGACCCTCCGGCCTCCTTAGAGAGGGCGGCCTTCCTTTTCTTTTCTCCTCCCGCTGGAGGGGGAGAGGTCTCTTCTTCTTCCTCCTCGTCTTCACGAGAGGAAGGCGCTTCGGGACCGTCGGATGACGAATCTGACACCTCCTGGCGCCGGGCACTCTTTCGAGTCCCCGTGGCCCTTTTCGTGGCCTTCTTCTCTGGCACCACATAGGGCGCCGGGACTAGCAGCTTCGCTAAGCGAGCGTCCGCTGGGCCTTCGGGCAGAGGAGCCGGACACTTGATCTGTCCGGACGTCACCACCCAATCCTATCAAAGATAAGGGAACATAGATCCCGCATAGAGTCAAACTATGAAAAACTGATACCCTGTAAAAGGACAAAAATGGCTTACCGCATGAGCGTGATGCTAAGTACTGAATCCGCGATCCTCGGCAGCGGATGCGGGAGCCTCGGTGCCCTTGAAAAGCATCCTCCAGGCATCTTCGTACGTCGTGTCAAAGAGCCTGTTTAGAGTTTGATGCTGCGCCGGGTCGAACTCCCACAGGTTGAAGGCCCGTCGTTGACACGGGAGGATCAGGCGGATGAGCATAACCTGGACTACATTGACAAGCTTGACCTTCTTGTCCACCAGGGTTTGGATGCATGTTTGGATTCCGGTCGGCTCTCCCTTTTTACCCCACGACAGGTCGGTCTCCTTCCAGGAGGTGAGCCGCGTAGGGGGTCTGGACCGAAACTCGGGGGCTGCGACCCATTCAGGGTCGCACGGCTCGGTGATGTAAAACCACCTTGATTGCCACCCCTTCAGGGTCTCCACAAAGGAGCCCTCGAGCCACAGGACGTTGGCCATCTTGCCAACCATGGCACCGCCGCACTCCGCCTGGCTGCCGCGCACCACCTTCGGCTTGACGTTGAAGGTCTTTAGCCATAAGCCGAAATGAGGGCGGATGCGGAGGAAAGCCTCGCACATGACGATAAATGTTGAGATGTTGAGGACGAAGTTCGGGGCCAGATCGTGGAAATCCAGGCCGTAGTAGAACATGAGCCCCCGGACAAATGGATGCAGAGGGAAGCCCAGTCCGCAGAGGAAATGGGGGACAAATACCACCCTCTCATGGGGCCTAGGAGTGTGGATGAGCTGCCCCTTCTCGGGGAGTCGGTGCGCGATGTCGCTGGCCAGATATTCGGCCTTCCTCAGCTATTTTATGTGTCCCTCCGTGACGGAGGAGACCATCCACTTGCCTCCCGCTCCGGACATGACTGGAGAAGGTCAAGGTGGTAGTGCAGACTTGGGCACTGGAGCTTGAGTGCGCAAGAATGGATAGGCAGAGGAGGAAGAAGGCGTGGGTGAAAAGGTGGATCCTTATCCCCTTATATGGGTGGGTGCGGTTATGTGTCCCCACCAGCCTGGTAAAACTTTCTTATCTCCAAGCGCCGTAATCAAAGGCGCGGTTGGGTTACCCACGCCCGTATTGATGAGAATCCCGAAATGAGGGGACACGATCTCTGCTTCAACAAGACGTGCCAAGGAAACCGCCTCGCACAACGCGCTGAGGTGGGATAATTAAATGGATAATGGCTTGGCCATGGCATGTCGCACCATGGAATACGTCAGCAAATTAGATTTGTGTTAATATTATTATTCTCTCTATGGCAATATGTGGAAACTTATTTTGCAGAGCCGGACACTATCTTTGTGTTCAAAATCTTCTACGAAGTACTTGGAGGAGGAACCCGCCTTGCAATGCCGAAGACAATTTGCGCGCCGGACTCATCGTCATTGAAGCCTGGTTCAGGGGCTACTGAGTGAGTCCTGGATTAGGGGGTGTTCGGATAGCTGAACTATGCCTTCAGCCGGACTCCTGGACTATGAAGATACAAGATTGAAGACTCCGTCCCGTGTCCGGAAGGGACTTTCCTTGGCGTGGAAGGCAAGCTTGGCGATACGGATGTTCAGATCTCCTACCATTGTAACCGACTTTATGTAACCCTAACCCTCTCCGGTGTCTATATGAACCGGAGGGTTTTAGTCCATAGGACAACATACACATCAACAATCATACCATAGGCTAGCTTCTAGGGTTTAGCCTCTCTGATCTCGTGGTAGATCAACTCTTGTACTACCCATATCATCAATATTAATCAAGCAGGACGTAGGGTTTTACCTCCATCGAGAGGGCCCGAACCTGGGTAAAACTTCGAGTCCCCTGCCTCCTGTTACCATCCGGCCTAGATGCACAGTTCGGGACCCCCTACCCGAGATATGCCGGTTTTGACACCGACAGTGATTTTCTCTGGAGGTAAGAGATGACATGGGCTAAAGAGATAAGTGAGGTGGCCCATGTGGCAACCACAACCCACCAGGGTGCGCCTGGGGCTGCTGGCGCACCCAGGTGGGTTGTGCCGACCTGGTGCACCCCCCCTCTGATGTTATTTGTACTAAAAGTTTAGAAATATTCGGGAAAAATCATATTAAATTTTTAGGGCATTCTGAGCACTTCTAGTTTTGGGTCATTTTTTATTGCATGGACAATCCAGAAAATAGGATAAACATGGCATTTTATTTTATTTAACTAAGATAAACAGAAAACAAAAGGTAGGGACAAAAGGTTGTGCCTACTAAATTCATCAACTTCATACCTCTCAAAAATGATCCATTAATAAGGTTGATCAAGTCTTATTGACAACCACCTTCGATTAGCATGAAACCTGTAACGCCCATGATGCGGCTGTATCTCCCACGTGTCGAGGCACGACTTAGAGGAATAACCGCATTGTGGTTTTGTCGCAAGAAGGGTCATCTTCACACAATCCCATGTAATGAACAAGAAAGAGATAAATAAATATTTGTCTTACAATCGCCACGTCACAAAATGAACAAATAATTCACACATCATTCAGAGTACACACATAGTCCGACTACGGACAAATCCAAATGAAAATAAGATAACCCCAAATGCTAGATCCCGATCGTCCCAACTGGGCTCCACTACTAATCATCAGGAAACGATACATAGTAACGACCAAGGTCCTCGTCGAACTCCCACTTGAGTTCGGTAGCATCATCTGCGCTGGTATCATCGGCACCTGCAACTATTTTGCTAGTACCTCTGAGTCACGTGGACTCAACAATCTCAAAACCCGCGAGATCAAGAGTATTTAAGCTTATGGGTAGGATGTGGTTATGAGATGGAGTTGCAGCAAGCACTAAGCAAATATGGTGGCTAACATACGAGTACGAGAGTAAGATGAGAAACTACGCAACGGACGTAAAGCTAGAAGTGATCACGAAGTGATCCTGAACTACCTACGTTCAAACATAACCCAACCGTGTTGACTTCCCGGACTCCGCCGAAAAGTGACCATCACAGTTACACACGTGGTTGATGCATTTTAATTAAGTCAAGTGTCAAGTTCTCTACAACCGAATACTAACAAATTTCCATCTGCCACATAACCGCGGGTGAGGGAGTCCTGGATTAGGGGGTGTTCGGATAGCCGAACTATACCTTCAACCGGACTCTTGGACTATGAAGATATAAGATTGAAGACTCTGTCCCGTGTCCAGAAGGGACTTTCCTTGGCATGGAAGGCAAGCTTGGCGATATGGATGATCAGATCTCCTACCATTGTAACCGACTTTATGTAACCCTAACCCTCTCCGGTGTCTATATAAACCGGAGTGTTTTAGTCCGTAGGACAACATACACATCAACAATCATACCATAGGCTAGCTTCTAGGGTTTAGCCTCTCCGATCTCGTGGTAGATCAACTCTTGTACTACCCATATCATCAATATTAATCAAGAAGGACATAGGGTTTTACCTCCATCGAGAGGGCCCGAACCTGGGTAAAACTTCGTGTCCCCTGCCTCCTGTTACCATCCGGCCTAGACGCACAGTTCGGGACCCCCTACCCGAGATCCGCCGGTTTTGACACCGACATTGGTGCTTTCATTGAGAGTTCCTCTGTGTCGTCGCCATCAGGAAGGATGCCTCGCCCCGTCTTTAAAGACGGCACCGTTGCTAAGGGAGCTTTGGCTGTCGGCCAAACCCTCCGGCTAGGTGGTTTTCTTATGACCACCTGTTCGGCTTCTACGCCGACGATGACCTCTCGAGCGATCGAAAACAATCTTCGTGTCAACTCAGAACTTGCCGAGCAGTTAGATCCAATAGACATTTCCTCCATAAACGAGCTCTTGGATCGCTTCGCCCTCCCGGGAGTCGCTACGGATTACGACCAGATTGGGCCTAAAACCGATCTGGGAGAGATTAACTCTCCCCAAGCCACCCATCATGTTGCCGTGGTAGAGGGACAGTGCGGCGACCCTTCATCTATCCTAAGGACTCGCTACGTTCGGATTCCCGATCCCTCCGAGCCGGATGTCCGCGGAGGGGAGGATATCACTCAAGACCTGAACCTAGAATCAGGCGACGGACTGGATTCATTAGACGACATTCGGGAATCCAAATTTTCAAGTTCGGAAATTCCTCGGCCTCTGAGCCTCAGAAGGGGTAAGGCTTCGGATTTAATCCCACCCACCCACCCGAACATCAGCGATCTATCCCAAATCAGGCAAGAGCCCAAAGAAACAGTACATCATTACTGGGCCAGATTCCTCCTGGTTATGAACAGGATAAAGGGCTGCCGCGAGGAAGACGCAATTTTCATCCTTCTGCAATAATTGCACGGACAAGGGAATACTCAACGCCATAAGTCGCCGTGATATTACACGCTTCGTTGACTTAGCATCCATAGTACGAAAGTACTGTTCGATGGAAAGCGCCCGGAAAACCGAAACAAAATTTTGGGATAATCCGGCCCTTAAGGCAAGCCCAGTCCGAAATAAAAGGGTGCATCATCGCTAGACACCCGGGTCAAACACCAAAAGGCAAAAACCCTCTACAGGGCATGGAACCGTACTGGAAGGATGGCTTAATGGACCCTGTAAAATTCATAGTATAGATGACACCACACCAACTCACAGCCTTACAGCATGTTGGATACTCCGGCAGGTGGCCAAAATTGGCGAAAACCTCCTAATCCCGGTGGCCACAGAAAGCCACCCCAGAGACACCAATACGGTATTAACAGTCTTAGAGACCTTAGCATCAAACAATATGCGAAAAAGGACACTCCGCAGCCTTGCCGAAGTCTACCAAGTAGCAACAATAAACCCATGGAGTGACACGGCCATTACCTTTAACGCTAGTGATGAACCTATATTCCGAACAGCCCGAGCACCAGCCGCATTGGTCCTCAGTCCAATAGTGGACGGCTTTCGTCTCACCAAGGTACTCATGGACGGCGGCAGCGGATTGAACCTCATCTATGAGGAAACTCTCCAAAAATGGATATAGACTGGAACCGCATCACGCGAAGCAGCACAACCTTTGGAGGAACAATCCCCAGTCGGGAAGCGCACTGTACAGGAAAGATCACACTAGATGTGGTGTTCGGCACGCAGGACAATTACAGGTCCGAAGAAGTCACATTCCACGTGGCCCCGTTCAGCAGTGGTTATCACGCTTTGCTAGGGCGGGAAGCATTCACAATCTTCCAAGCAATACCCCATTACGGATACATGAAGCTCAAGATGCTCGGGCCTAACGGGATCGTCACTCTCGCTAGTGATCCGGATGTAGCACTCCGCGCCGAAAACAAGACAAACGCACTGGCCCTCGAGGCACTATCCAAAGCCCTAGCGGCCGAGGAACTGACTGCGCTGTGCTCTACCGTGAATAGGGACGACGTGGTACTCGACAAAAGATCCAAGTCCACCTCCTTTAAACCAGCGGACGAAATAGTCAAATTCCAAGTCCATCCAACGAACCCCAAGAAAACAGCTTCCATCGGGGCACAGTTAAACCCTGATGTCGACACCGCATTGCGAGAGTTCCTACGAGAGAACTGGGACATTTTCACCTGGCATCCTTCAGACATGCCAGGAATCCCACGCAGGCTGGCCGAGCACAACTTAAATATCCAAACAGGATTCAAACCTGTCAAACAGGCTCTTCGGCGTTTTTCCGAACCTAAGAGACAGGCTATGGGAGAAGAGCTAGCAAAGCTATTGGAGGCCGGATTCATCAGAGATATAAAACATATGGACTAGCTAGCAAACCTGGTGATGGTACCAAAGAAGGACAAATCCTGGCGCCTGTGTGTCGATTTTAAAGACCTCAATAAGGCTTGCCCAAAGGATCCCTTCCCTCTCCCCCGCATCGATCAAATTATCGATGCCACCGCAGGACACGATTCGTTGTGTTTCCTCGACGCATATTCTGGCTACCATCAAATCAAGATGGCAGAATCAGACCAAGCCGCAACGGCATTTATCACACCATACAGGCCATTCTGCTTCAACACGATGCCCTTCAGGCTCAAAAACGCCGGTGCAACATACCAGCGCATGATTCAGACATGTCTGGCAAGCCAGATCGGTAAAACAGTGGAGGCATACGTAGATGATGTGGTCGTCAAAACAAGACATGTTGAATCTCTAGTAGACAACTTGAGGCTCACATTTGATAATCTCCCAACATACGACATCAAGCTCAACCCAGAAAAATGCGTTTTCGGCGTTCCAGCTGGAAAGCTCTTGGGCTTCATTGTATCCAATAGAGGAATTGAAGCAAATCCAGCCAAGATCCGAGCTCTCTCACAACTGGATATCCCAAAGGACCTCAAACAAATACAAAAGTTAACCGGATGTGTGGCAGCTCTAAGCCGCTTCATCTCCCGCCTGGGAGAAAAGGCCCTTCCCCTTTACCGCCTCCTTCGTTGCACCGAACACTTCAAATGGACGGACGCAGCCACGGCCGGACTCGATGAAATAAAAGCCATACTGGCAACAAACCCAGTCCTGGCCGCGCCAAACACCGGCGAACCAATGCTATTGTACATCACAACAACACATCAGGTTGTAAGCGCAGTGCTCGTCGTCGAACGAGAAGCGTATGGACACAAATTCCCCCTTCAAAGGCCTGTCTATTATGTGTCCACCATCCTCACTCCCTGCAAATCACGATACCCGCATTATCAAAAGATTGCGTACGCGGTATTCATGGCATCCCGGAAGCTACGACACTACTTTCAAGAGTGCTCGATAATAGTAACCTCGGAAGTACCCCTTAACGACATTATAAACAACCGTGACGCAACGGGCCGGATTTCGAAATGGGCCATCGAGCTCCTCCCGTTCGACGTAACTTATAAGCCATGACGAACCATCAAGTCACAAGTTTTGGCCGATTCCGTCGCAGAATGGACGGAGGCCGAACTACCCAAAGAGTACGGCACATATTCAAATTGGATCATGCATTTCGACGGCTCCAAAATGTTGGCCGGACTGGGGGCTGGCATCGTTTTGACGCCCCCCACAGGAGACACAGTTCAATATGTACTACAAATTTTGTACACGGACTCCAACAACGCAGCCGAATATGAGGCCCTTCTACATGGTCTCCGGATGGCAGTATCCATGGGCATCCAACGCCTAGAGGTGCGCGGGGACTCGAACCTCGCAATATCCCAAATAAACAGAGACTTCGATGCCAAGGATCCGAAAATGGCAGCTTACTGCAATGCCGTCCTAAAAATATCAGCTCGGTTCGAGGGACTTGAATTTCACCATATAGCCCGGGAAAATAATCAGGCGGCAGATGTCCTGGCACGCATCGGCGCAAAACGCGATGTAGTCCCCCCCAACATCTTCTTGGAAAGGCTTTTTAAGCCATCCATGGCATGGGAAGGGGAGCCAAACAATAGCAACCCGGACCCAACCGCACCGCCCGACTCCGAACATTCTGACACAATCGGCGGCTCTGCCATTGAAGTAACACCTTCAGCCCACGTAATAATGGTCGTCATTGCCCCATGGATGGAACCATTCCTCGCCTACCTTACTAGGAAGGTACTCTCCGAGGACCAGAATGAGGCACGCTGCATAGTGCGGCGATCCAAAGCCTACAGAGTCCATGAGGGGGAGCTTTATAAGAAAAGCACTAGCAGAGTCCTTCAAAGGTGCATCTCCGAAGAGGAGGGGCGGAATCTCCTGGCTAAAATCCATGCCGGACTCGGCGGTCATCAAGCTGCAGCCCGATCCCTGGTAAGCAAGGCCTTCCGTACAGGCTTTTATTGGCTGACGGCCCGGGCAGACGCTCAGGACTTAGTCCAGTGATGTACCGGTTGCCAGCTCTTTGCAAACCAAAACCATATGCCACCAACCGCCCTCCAAACTATCCCCATCACTTGGCCCTTTGCGGTCTGGGGGCTTGATATGGTTGGACCCCTTAAAGGCGGAACCCACAAGCACAAATACCGACTCGTCATGGTGGATAAGTTCACCAAATGGATAGAAGCCAAGCCTGTTAAGACGGCTGAATCCGAGCCTGTGATAGACTTCATATCCGGGGTTGTACACCGTTACGGCGTCCCCCACAGCATCATCACTGATAATGGCACGAACTTTACGACCGATGAGGTAAAACTCTGGTGCAAGAACTTGGGCATCAAGCTCGATTACGCTTCTTTCTATCACCCACAGACTAACGGCCAGGTCGAACGTGCAAACGGTCTTATCATGAGCGGCATTAAACCCAGATTAGTACGGTCCCTCAAGGAATCTAACACACACTGGGTAGAGGAGCTCGACTCCGTACTCTGGGGGCTGCAGACCACATCGAATCGCACCACCGGATATACACCATTCTTCATGGTGTACGGCGCTGAGGCAGTTTTGCCTTGCAACATAATTCATGACTCACCTCGAGTGCGCATGTATGAAGAAAGAGAAGCCGAGCTCGATCAACAGGACAGTTTGGACGCATTAGAGGAGGAGCGTGACGTGGCAAAATCATGTTCCGCATTTTATCAACAGCAGGCTCGAAGATACCAAAGCAGAGAAGTGCGGGCCAAAAATTACAACTTTGGCGAATTAGTTCTACGCCTGCCGGACAAGAAAAAGGACAAACTCAAGCCCAAGTGGGAAGGTCCCTTCGTCATCGACCAAGTCCTGACTGGTGGTGCGTACCGCCCGCCAAGTGCATCGGATAACCGACTCAAGCCAAACCCATGGAATGCAGCCCGCCTCCGAAGATTCTATGCCTAGCACCGGATCCTGTGTTCGTCTCCTTACTCTGTCCATTTTTTATATATACCTTCTATCTTACATTTCTCTCCTTCTCTCTCTCTTTCCCTCTTATAGCCTCTAGAGGCTCACAAAGTGACACGCTATCCGCGCTCAGCAAACCTGGGGGCTTCTTTCAACAGAAGCTTATTTCTACGGGCTTCACGCCCAACACATGTGTCAAACGTCCGCATGTACCTTTTATTCACCACTATATGCATCAATATGACTTAAGTTTTGGCCAAGCTGGGTTGCCTGGCTCCTGTGCTTACCCCTACGTTCCCGATTGTTCGGCTAGGCGGTAAAGGGAGCACCTCTGCGATTGTTACTGCCGGGTCAGCCGGACGTGTACCTCAGACTGGGTGAAGCCGAAAGCTAGCGTTCTTAAGGGAATATTCGGTCGGTGAACTAAAGACGATCTTTTTTATTTTTTTCACGTGCCCCCAGATGTTTTTCCTGCGTTTCTCTTCGCAACATGGACATGCACTTTAGGGCATGCCTCCCAGGGAAAGGAACCCCTAACAGAACTATTCTCCTTGGAAGATGTTTCTTACTAACCATATAATATAACATAACTAGTCGGGCACTTGTCTGTTCACGCCATACCCCTACGCCTGGTCTCCACGCATTCCCCGGTTCCTATATAACCGCATGGGAATTCAGACACACTCCGGACCGTCAGGTCCCGAGGCTGAAGCGAAAAGGTCGGTCATGAAAAATGATCTACAATCCGGCTAGAAGGCATTATAAATGTCAATTAAGTTACATAGTCGTTTTGACTGAGTGTACTCCTCTTCAATACCATCTAACAGGCTGTCTAATTTACAGTCCTGCTGGGAATACTTTGCGGCCAACTCTACTTGGCCGTATACTAAGCTCACAGGGATCTCCTTCCCATTGGGCCCTACAGGACCAACCTCGGCCATATGGTTGGGGTCGGCCTGTGAATACCGCGTCTTCACCATGGCCCAATCCTCCCTAGTGCCTTGACGGCAGGCTGATATCTTCCACAACTGGAAGCGCCGCCGTGCTCCCCTCAGCTTCTCCGCAAGCTCTCCAAGACTTTCGGGCGTGGAGACGGATGGCCACAGGACCTGGGCGACGCCTCGCATCGCCTGCCAAACTCGATCGAGCAATTGCAAGAGCTCGGGAAGAAGGTCACCCGTAGAACCGGGCATCTCCTCTGTAGGACGACCTGTTAACATACCTACGGATATTGCTCTGTTAATCGATGGCACCGCCGAACTTTCTTTTAAAAGGTTCGTTCAAGTACTTACTAAATATGCCGCGCCGAAGCCGCTGATTCTCCTTCACGGAGTCTGACGGCTGGGCACGAACATCTTTTAGCTCGACGCCCAGCCGGGTGTTGGCATCTTGGAGAATGTTCTTCTCCCCCATCACCTTTAATAGCACCCTCTCACCAGCCTTTAGTTGGTGTTCGAGGTGTTGCCTTTCCGGATTCAATCTGGCGCCATCTGCAATTTTATTTGTCAGATTCGCACCAAAGTCGTGCTTCGCCACATACTTATCTTTCGAAATGTATATTACCAGAGGGGGTCTCCTTAGGCTCCCCTGCCGCGGCTAGTGTGGCCTCCAGTTGGGCCTTGCACTCTTCCAGCTCCTGGGACAGTAGGGAATTCTTTTCTGTAAGAACCTGCATTTCAAATGATCCTTAAACCAGTTATTCTAACTGTTTTCAGTCTCAGGGGCTACTGCTACATATATATTTACCAAATTTTTCTTACCCGTATGTCTTTTACATATTGCTCCGTGGCTCTGGCTAGACCATATTGAGCGGCACCGAGGTGCGCATCTCCCGAATTGAAGGCATCTAATGCCTCTTGGGAGAAGCAAGCGTCGCGAAGAATTGTCCAGCGACGCCTGTGGTTCATGGCACTTTCCACCTCTGAGTTGGTGGCAGATAACCCGTCCGCATCCTCCATCGGAGGAACATCTGGCACACGCCTAGCATTCGCTTCCGCCCCTGGACCAGGCTTTGGAGCCTGGCTGGTGGAGGCGCGATTAGCAGCTTCTCCGGATATAGTCCGGCGAGGTCTCTTTGTCCTGAAAAAGGCACGAGTGTCAAATGTGCCTCGAAGGTATAACAACTAGGATAAAGGGGCACGCCATACCTTCGCGCTGATGCCTCGGTCCGGACTGCACCTCTTTTCTGCCCATGGGGCCCTGCGGCCCCTGGTTGGCTTGTCGCCGCAGGTTCGGCCTTCTGCCTCAAAAACCTCCCCTACAAAGTTCGGTTGCAATTAGGAAATTAAACACGCGTGGACGGACCCCTGTCCGGGGTACAGGGACTTCGGTCTCAGGTACCTGGGGTGTTCGGATTAGCCCTAGGTAATCGGCCGTAATGGCCACCAAGGCGTTGTCCTCACTCAACTAATGGAACACTCCATCAATCAGCTCCACAGATATGTCCGGATCCTCTTGAGAGGCGGGGTCGAGAGACCGTCCTGGGTCCTCGGGTTGTGGAGGCGGGCTGCTTATGTCCTTAACGGCCCGGCGCAGTTCCTGCGTTGAAGTCATCAGACTAAGTATTTAACAATGGGAACACTAAATGGATGAGCAAGTAAATGCGACCACTTACCCAGCTTGGGGGATTGTGCATAGAGAATCCACCCTGTGGGTTGACGCGGAGAAATTCCTCCTCTTCTCCCTTGTACAAAGTGGACAAGATCTTTAATAGAGCGGAAACTGAACCTGGCTCTTTGCGGCCGTAGCGGGTGGCGTCGTCCTCCCCGTTGAAATCCCACATGGGGTGGCTTCTGTACTGAAGCGGCTGCACCCCCCGCATGATGCATTCGGCCATAACTCCGATCATGGTTAGTCCGGAATGGGCCAGCAATCTTATTCGGCCAATAAGATAAACGATGTCCCTGTCACTTTCCCTTTGAGGGCTCCGTGGACGCCAGCTTAGGCACTTCTTTAAAGGAGCACTATTGAACTCTGGGAGGCCGATCCGGACAGGATCCGGCAGTGGGACGTCTTCTATATAGAACCATTTCGAGGGCCAGTCTTCGGACGCCTTATTTGGGGTTCCGGACAGATATCCAGTCCCGGCGATGCGCCATACTTCGGCTCCGCCCACTTGATACATTGACCCTTTCTTGGAACGGGGCACGAGGCAAAATAGCTCCTTCCACAGTCCGAAATGAGCTTCAAAATACCCAAGAACATCTCGCAAAGGGCTACAAAGCCCGCGATATGCAATACTGAGGCAGGCATGAGATGATGTAGCTGGAGGCCGAAGAACTCCAGCAGCCCCCGGAGAAACGGGTGGATGGGAAATCCGAGCTCCCTTATTAAGTAAGGGACAAGGCACACCTGCTCTCCTTTGGATGGATTAGGGGCATTCTCTGCTTGCTCTCTGCCGTTGTAGACGGCAAGACCGGCTCAGACCGGGACCATATAGGCCGGGGGGAGAAATCCCTTGGTCTGAAGCGTCACTAGCTCGCTATGCGGAGTAGAACATCTCTCCCAATATCCAGGCTTAGGGCTAGAAGGGCGAGTGGAGGAGTTGCGGCGGCTGGCCATGGTGGAATGGACCTTTGTCGGGTGCGCTCTGATGGACACTCGTGGAGGGGAGAAGGTGTGGATTGGATATAAATCCTCGTCCCCTTAAAAAGGGCAACTCATTTACGCGGCTAGGGGTGTGAACGTAAAAACACTCAGACTTTTCATATTCGTTTGACACGTGGAAAACGGCCATTATTGGGCGTAGAAGCCAAGGAGCGCAACATCTACAAGAAACCGGACTTTATTCAAACAGGTACACGGAATTTGGAGGAGAACCCGCCTTGCAATGCCGAAGACAATCTGCGCGCCGGACTCATCGTCATTGAAGCCTGGTTCGGGGGCTACTGAGGGAGTCCTGGATTAGGGGGTGTTCGGATAGCCGAACTATACCTTCAGCCGGACTCCTGGACTATGAAGATATAAGATTGAAGACTCTGTCCCGTGTCTGGAAGGGATTTTCCTTGGCGTGGAAGGCAAGCTTGGCGATACGGATGATCAGATCTCCTACCATTGTAACCGACTTTATGTAACTCTAACCCTCTCCGGTGTCTATATAAACCGGAGGGTTTTAGTCCGTAGGACAACATACACATCAACAATCATACCATAGGCTAGCTTCTAGGGTTTAGCCTCTCTGATCTCGTGGTAGATCAACTCTTGTACTACCCATATCATCAATATTAATCAAGTAGGACGTAGGGTTTTACCTCCATCGAGTGGGCCCAAACCTGGGTAAAACTTCATGTCCCCTGCCTCCTGTTACCATCCGGCCTAGACGCACAGTTCGGGACCCCCTACCCGAGATCCGCCCGTTTTGAAACCGATAGCGGGCATGACTGTCGAAAGTTTATACCCTGCAGGGATGTCCCAACTTAGCCCATCACAAGCTCTCACGATCAATGAAGGATATTCCTTCTCCCGGAAAGACATGATTAGTCTCGAAATCTCGGTTACAAGACATTTCGGCAATGGTAAAACAAGACCAGCTAGACCGCCCAAATGTGCCAACAAATCCTGATAGGAGCTGCACATATCTCGTTCTTAGGGCACACCGGATGAGACATCCTACGAGTAAAACCAACCCTCAAGTTTCCCCGAGGTGGCCCGGCAGTCTACTTGGTTCGGACCAACACTCAGAGGAGCACTGGCCGGGGGGGGTGTTGAGTGAAGATGATCCTCGGGTTAATTACTCCCTAGGCAAAATTTTAGGTTATTGTTAGGAAAATGTTAAAACCAAGTTGCTGGAGAAGTTTTATTCAAAGTAAATTTTCAAGGGGGTCCCATAACCCCAACCGCGTAAGGAACACAAAATCAAGGAACATAACACCGGTATGAAGGAAACTAGGGCGACAAGAGTGAAACAAAACACCGAGCAAAAGGCCAAGCCTTCCACCCATTGCCAAGTATATATATGCATTAATTAAAGTAAGAGATAATGTGATATCCCAACATATCCATGTTCCAACATGGAACAACCTGCAAGGCACCTGCAACTAGCAACGCCATAAGAGGGGCTGAGCAAAAGCGGTAACTTAGCCAGACAACGGTTTGCTAGGCAGGTGGGTTAGAGGCTTGACATGGCAATATGGGAGGCATGATAAACAAGTGGTAGGTAGCGCAACATAGCGATAGAATGAACAACTAGCAAGCAAAGATAGAAGTGATATCGGGGGTAATGACCATCTTGCCTGAAATCCCGCTAGGAAGAAGATCGAGTCCAGGAGTTAGACAAACCAACATAGTCGGACGAATCCTCACAATCGCGACATAACCATAACTATGAAGGAGAAGCGCAACCGGAAAGAAGCAAACATCATGGTAATCAACCATCACATAAACATGGCATCATGCACAATCATGTATGATGCATGTCTGTTTTAATGAGGCATGGCATGGCAAAGTGCCACAAACAATACTACAAATTAAGTGGAGCTCAATATGCAACAAGTTGCATATTGACGAAACACCACATTCATATATTTAGTTCTCTCTCGTTTATGTACCCAACAATATTAAATGTTGATTAACATGGCAAGAGGAGAAGCAAAAAGAAACTATCTATTTAGGCAAGTTTAAATGAGGCCGGAGCACCAAACAACAATTCCGGTAAATCCCCGTATGCATTTAGCAATTTAAAGCAAACAACGGTTTTAAACATTTTAAATGTTGTTAACATGATGCGGATGACATATGCAAGTTTATACATTTTTTATGAAAATGTTGACATTTAATATTATAGGGAGCATTTTGTCACCATGGCAGAAAGAAAGGGCTGCCACGGCGGGGAATCCGAAAATGCTACCACGGCAACATTTCGGTGATCCGGCAACTCGATTGAGATGCTGGAGAAAGGAACAAGTGTGAGTGCGCGAAACGTGCAAGAGTGGCGGGGAGTGATTGATAACCCACAAGTATAGGGGATCGCAACAACTTTCGAGGGTAGAGTATTCAACCCAAATTTACTGATTCGACACAAGGGAGCCAAAGAATATTCTCAAGTATTGGTAGCTGAGTTGTCAATTCAACCACACCTAGAAACTTAGTATCTGCAGCAAAGTGTTTAGTAGCAAAGTAATATGATAGTGATGGTAACGGTAACAAAAGAGTAACGAAAGCAAAGTAATGTTTTTGGTATTTTGTAGTGATTGTAACAATAGCAACGGGAAAGTAAATAAGCGTAAACCAGTATATGGAAAGCTCGTAGGCATCGGATCAATGATGGATAATTATGCCGGATGTGGCTCATCATGTAACAGTCATAACATAGGGTGACACAGAACTAGCTCCAATTCGTCAATATAATGTAGGCATGTATTCCGAATATAGTCATACGTGCTTATGGAAAAGAACTTGCATGACATCTTTTGTCCTACCCTCCCGTGGCAGCGGGGTCCTAATAAAAACTAAGGGATATTAAAGCCTCCTTTTAATAGAGAACCGGAACAAAGCATTAGCACATAGTGAATACATGAACTCCTCAAACTACGGTCATCACCGGTAAGTATCCCGATTATTGTCACTTCGGGGTTAACGGATCATAACACATAATAGGTGACTATAGACTTGCAAGATAGGATCAAGAACTCTCATATATTGATGAAAACATAATAGGTTCAGATCTGAAATCATGGCACTCGGGCCCTAGTGACAAGCATTAAGCATAGCAAAGTCATAGCAACATCAATCTCAGAACATAGTGGATACTAGGGATCAAACCCTAACAAAACTAACTCGATTACATGATAAATCTCATCCAACCCATCACCGTCTAGCAAGTCTACGATGGAATTACTCACGCACGGCGGTGATCATCATGAAATTGCTGATGGAGGATGGTTGATGATGACGACGGCGATGAATCCCCCTCTCCGGAGCCCCGAACGGACTCCAGATCAGCCCTCCTGGGAGGTTTTAGGGCTTGACGGCGGCTCCGTACCGTAAAACGTGATGATTTCTTCTCTCCTATTTTCTCTCTCCCCGAAAGTAGTTATATAGAGTTGGAGTTGGAGTCGGGAGGTCTCCAGGGGGCCCACGAGGTAGGGGCGCGCCATAGGGGGGGCGCCCCCACCCTCATGGCAAGGGTGTGGGCCCCCTGGTCTTCATCTTTGGCGAGGATTTTTTATTATTTATTGTAAGATATTCCGTGGAGTTTCAGGTCATTCCGAGAACTTTTGTTTTCTGCACATAAAACAACATCATGGCAATTCTGCTGAAAACAACGTCAGTCCGGGTTAGTTCCATTCAAATCATACAAGTTAGAGTCCAAAACAAGGGCAAAAGTGTTTGGAAAAGTAGATACGACGGAGACGTATCAACTCCCCCAAGCTGAAACCCTTGCTTGTCCTCAAGCAATTCAGTTGACAAACTGAAAGAAATAAAGAAAAACTTTTACAAACTCTGTTTGCTCTTGTTGTTATAAATATGTCAAGCTAGCATTCAAGTTTTCAGCAAAGATCATAACTAACCACATTTGCAATAATTCTCAGGTCTCATGATTACCCATATCAATAGCATAATCAACTAGCAAGCCATAATAATAAATCTCGGATGACAACACTTTCTCAAAACAATCATAATATGATATAACAAGATGGTATCTCGCTAGCCCTTTCTGAGACCGCAAAACATAAATGCAAAGCACCTTTAAAGATCAAGGACTGACTAGACATTGTAATTCATGGTAAAAGAGATCCAATCATAGTCACACCCAATGTAAACTAACAATAATGAATGAAAATGACAGCGGTGCTCTCCAACTGGTGCTTTTAATAAGAGGGTGATGACTCAACATAAAAGTAAATAGATAGGCCCTTCACAGAGGGAAGCAGGGATTTGTAGAGGTGCGAGAGCTCGGTTTTGAAATAGAGGTGAATAACATTTTGAACGGTATAATTTCATTGTCAACATAACAACCAAGAGATGGCGATATTTTCCATGCTACACACATTATAGGAGGTTCCCAAACAGAATGGTAAAGTTTATACTCCCCGTCCACCAACAAACATCAATCCACTGCTTTCTCGAAACAACGAGTGCCTCCAACATACATCAGGTCCCAGGGGGAGTTTTGTTTTGCAATTATTTTGATTTGGTTTGCATAAAGCATGGGACTGGGCATCCCGGTGACCAGCCATTTTCTCGTGAGTGAGGAGCTGAGTCCACTCCTCTTGAGAATAACCCGCCTAACATGGAAGATACAGGCAGCCCTAGTTGATACCTGAGCTATTCGAGCATACAAAACAGGATGATTATTTGAAGGTTTAGAGTTTGGCACATACAAATTTACTTGGAACGGAAGGTAGATACCGCATATAGGAACGTATAATGGACTCATCTGGAATAACTTTGGGGTTTAAGGAGTTTGGATGCACATGCAGTATTCCCTCTTAGTACAGGTGAAGGCTAGCAAAAAACTGGGAAGCAACCAACTAGAGAGCGACAACAGCCATGTACATGCATTAAAATTAATAAACATTGGATGCAAGCATGAGTAGGATATAATCCACCATGAACATAAATATCGTGAAGGCTATGTTGATTTTTTTCAACTACATGCGTGAACATGTGCCAAGTTAAGTCACTTAAATCATTCAAAGGAGGATACCACCCCATCATACCACATCACAACCATTTTAATAGCATGTTGGCACGCAAGGTAAACCATTATAACTCATAGCTAATCAAGCATGGCACAAGCAGCTATGATCTCTAATTGTCATTGCAAACATGTTTATTCATAACAAGATGAATCAAGAACGATGAACTCATCATATTTACAAAAACAAAAGGGCTCGAGTTCGTACCAGCTTTTCTCATCTCAGGTAGTCCATCATATATCATCATAATTGCGTTTCACTTGCATGACCAAACGATGTGAATGATAATAAGAGTGCACGTGCATTGGACTAAGCTGGAATCTGCGAGCATTTAATAAACAGGAGAAGACAAGGCAATATGGGCTCTTTTGTCAGATAAAAAATAATGCATATAAGAGCCATTTCAACAATTTAATCATGGTCTTCTCCTACTGACCCCCAAAGAAAAGAAAAGAAATAAAACTATTTACACGGGAAAGCTCCCAACAAGCAAAAGAAGAACAGGAAATATTTTTGGGTTTTCTTTTAATTACTACTACAAGCATGCAAAGTAAATTAATTAAAAGCTACAACTATTTTTTTGGTTTTTTCTTAAGGTTTATTAAACACACAAGAAGAAAGCATAAAAGGAAATAAACTAGCATGGATGATACAATGAAAAAGTATGAGCACCGACATCTAGCAATGAGTGTGTGTGAACATAAATGTAATGTCGGTGAGAAATACGTACTCCCCCAAGCTTAGGCTTTTGGCCTAAGTTGGTTTATGGCCATGGCTGGCCTGGCCGATATCCATAATAATAGTTGGGGTCGTACTGCGATGGGGAAGAAGAAGGCTCCGATTGCCACTGGCTGGCAATCATCTCCGGATCCCACTAATAGTTAGACTGTCGTGAAGGATCAAATTGTGGTTCCGGTTCTGGATCCTTGGCTGGTGCAGGGTTCCGGTAGGCGTGGATAGCCGTCAACGGAACAAGGTACGTGCCTACAGTCAAATCAAACAAAGAAGGAGCAGGCAAGGTAATAGTCTTAGGATGATGTTTATTAAAGAACAATTGATATTTAGGCTCTCCTGCCCTATTCTTAACAATAAAATCATGTGCCACCATACTTTTATAATCTGAATAAACATGAGGCAGCACTTTTTCTTCCTTCTCAGCATGCCTAATAGGTATGTTAAAATGTGCAGCTAGGCGTGTAGCATAGATGCCTCCAAAGATGGGACCCTTAGTACGGTTCATACTTAACCGTCTAGCAATAATGCCGCCCATACTAAAAGTGTTATCACTGTATAAACCTTGGAGCAAAATAATAATATCAGGGATACTAAGGTTTCCACAGTTTCCGTGACCAATTAAGCAATGACTAGCAAATAATGCAAAGTAACGTAAGACGGGAAAATGTATGCTAGTGATTCGTGCATCGGAAACCTTCCTAGTTTCACCCTACATTGATAGTATTAATAAATCCCTCCACATCATCATGATGTGGTTCTTCTGTCTTGCCCTCCAAAGGGACTAAACAAATCCGACAAAAATCATAAAGTGACATCTCCTTATGCTCATCATATAAATGAAACTCCACCGTAGGTGGTGAGTTCCTAGAATGAAAATGAAAGTTTTTCACAAAGGTATTTGTGAGTAAGAGATACTGATCGCATTGGTCGTGGAGGAAAGCGGTGAGGCCTACATTATGAGCCAACTCATGAAAATCTTCATAAATCCCGGCTGCTCGTAAGAAATCCTCGGAAGGCCATTCACACGCCCGAACCTCCGCGGTGCGCGGCAAATTATACTTAGGCTTCGGTGCCTTTTCCTTCGAGCTTTGGCTCGATGAGCCCCTCAATAATCTCCTCATCATTTTCTGAAAAATTCTGAAATTTTTAGTAACTTCAAAATAAAAGTAAACCAAACTCAATAATACTGATAGCAACTACTCCTACAAGCGCCTAGAGCCTATATCATGCATCAAAACTACTTTTGACCATATAAATTTGACATGCAAGCTCAAGAACAGGGTCATCTAAGCAACACAAATTTGCAATGAATAAAGCACTAGAACAAAAACTAATTGGACCAATGGAGGAGTCACGTACCAAGGAACAATCTCCCCAAGCAGTTTTGTGAGAGGTGCTTTGAGCAAGGAGATCGAAAATGGCAGCAAAGAGGGCTGGAACTCGTGCTTGAGTTGGTTTTTCGTGTTTGTGGGAGGAAGAAGAAGAAGAGGATGGGTGCATGAATAAGTGGAGGAGGGCCACCGTGGGCCCACGAGGCAGGGGGCGCGCCCTCCATCCTCGTGGCAAGGTGGTTGGCCCCCCTGGTGTGATTTTTGCACCATAAATCCTCAAATATTCTAGAAAAAATCATATTTAATTTTCAGGGCATTTGGAGAACTTTTATTTTCGAGGTATTTTTATATTGCATGGATATTCAGATAATAGACAGGAAATTGTTTATTTTTACTTTATTTCAACTAAATAACAGAAAGTATAGAGAGGGTACAGAAGGTTGTGCTTCTAGTTTCATCCATCTCATGCTCATCAAAAGGAATCCACTAACAAGGTTGATCAAGTCTTGTTAACAAACTCATTCCGATTAACATGAAACCAGAGAAATTTCAAATAACACTAGGTTACCTCAACAGGGATATGCACATCCCCAATAATAAGTATATCATATTTCTTCTTGACAGTAGGAAGAGGAAATCAAAACCTCCAAATATAATCGATGGAATTTTTTCGATAGAATTGATACTATGACCTTGAGGTTGTTTCCTCGGAAAGTGTACCGTATGCTCATTACCATTAACATGAAAAGTGACATTGCCTTTGTTGCAATCAAGAACAGCCCCTAGAGTATTAAGAAAAGGTCTTCCAAGAATAATAGACATACTATCGTCCTCGGGAATATCAAGAATAACAAAGTCTGTTAACATAGTAACGTTTGCAACCACAACAGGCACATCCTCACAAATACCGACAGATATAGCAGTCGATTTATCTTCCATTTGCAAAGATATTTCAGTAGGTGTCAACTTATTCAAGTCAAGTCTATGATATAAAGAGAGAGGCATAACACTAACACCGGCTCCAAGATCACATAAAGCAGTTTTAACATAGTTTCTTTTAATGGAGCATGGTATAGTAGGTACTCTTGGATCTCCAAGTTTCTTTGGTATTCCACCCTTAAAAGTATAATTAGCAAGCATGGTAGAAATTTCAGCTTCTGGTATCTTTCTTTTATTTGTAACAATATCTTTCATGTACTTAGCATAAGGATTCATTTTGAGCATATCAGTCAATCGCATACACAAAAAGATAGGTCTAATCATTTCAGCAAAGCGCTCAAAATCCTCATCATCCTTTTTGTTGGATTGTTTGGGAGGAAAAGGCATGGGTTTCTGAACCCAAGGATCTTTTTCTTTACCATGTTTCCTAGCAACAAAGTCTTTCTTATCATAACGTTGATTCTTTGATTGTGGGTTATCAAGATCAACAACAGGTTCAATTTCTACATCATTATCATTACTAGTTTGAGTATCATTATGAACATCATCATTAACATTTTCATTAGGTTCATGTTCATTTCCAGATTGTGTTTCAGCATCAGACATAGAGATATCATTTGGATTATCAGGTGGTTCAGCAATAGGTTCACTAGAAGTTTGCACAGTTCTATCATTTTTCTTTTTCTCCCTTTTAGAAAAACTAGGTGCATCAATATTATTTCTCTGAGAATCTTTCTCAATTCTCTTAGGGTGGCCTTCAGGATACAAAGGTTCCTGAGTCATTCTACCAGTTCTAATAGCCACTTTAACAGCATAATCATTTTTCTTATTATTCATCTCACTGAGCAATTCTTTTTGAGCTTTAAGTACTTGTTCTACTTGAGTGGTAACCATAGAAGCATGTTTGCTAACAAGTTTAAGTTCACCTCTAATATTAGCCATGTAATCACCCAGGTATTTAATCATATCAGCATCTTGTTTTAATTATCTACCAAAATAAGCATTGAAGTCTTCTTGTTTAAACATAAAATTATCAAACTCATCCAAGCACTGACTAGCAATTTTAGTAGGAGGGATTTCAGCTTTATCATATCTATAGAGAGAATTTACCTTTACTACCTGTGTCGGGTTATCGAGGTCTGGAGGTTCTTCAATAAGTAAAGGATTAAGATCATATGTTTCTTCGGCAGGCGGTAAATTAAGACCATGTATTTCTTCAATAGGAGGTAAATTCTTAACATCTTCAGCTTTAATACCCTTTTCTTTCATAGATTTCTTTGCCTCTTGCATATCTTCGGGACTGAAAAATAGAACACCTCTCTTCTTCGGAGTTGGTTTAGGAATAGGATCATTAATTGGAGCAGGAGCTGGCTCAGGAGGTGCCCAATTATTTTCATTTGTCAACATACTATTCAATAAGATTTCAGCTTCATCCGATGTTCTTTCCGTGAAAAGAGAACCAGCACAACTATCCAGGTAATCTCTGGAGGCATCGGTTAGTCCATTATAAAAGATATCAAGTATTTCATTTTTCTTAAGAGGATGATCAGGCAAAGCATTAAGTAACTTGAGAAGCCTCCCCCAAGATTGTGGGAGACTCTCTCCTTTAATTTGCACAAAGTTGTATATTTCCTTTAAAATAGCTTGTTTTTTATGAGCAGGGAAATATTTGGCAGAGAAGTAGTAAATCATATCCTAGGGACTACGCACACAACCAGGATCAAGAGAATTAAACCATATCTTAGCATCACCTTTAATGAGAACGGAAATATTTTAAGGATATAAAAGTAGCAAGATCTCTCATCATTAGTGAACAGGGTGGCTATATCATTTAATTTAGTAAGATGTGCCACAACAGTTTTAGATTCATAGCCATGAAAAGGATCAGATTCAACCAAAGTAATTATATCAGGATCAATAGAGAATTCATAATCCTTATCAGTAACACAGATAGGTGAAGTAGCAAAAGCAGGGTCAGGTCTCATCCTAGCATTTAGAGATTGCTTATTCCATTTAGCTAATAACCTTTTGAGTTCATATCTATCTTTGCAAGCTAAAATAGCTAAAGAAGCTTCTTGATCAAATAAATAACCCTCAGGAATAACAAGTGATTCTTCATCATCACTTTCATCATTATAATCAGATTCAATATTTTCAATCTCTCTAGCCCTAGCAAGTCATTCCTCGAGAAAATCACCAAGTGGCACAGTAGTATCAAGCATAGCAGTAGTTTCATCATAAGTATCATGTATAGCAGAAGTAGCATCATCAATAACATGCGACATATCTGAACGAATAGCAGAAGCAGGTTTAGGTGTCGCAAGCTTACTCATAACAGAAGGTGAATCAAGTGCAGAGCTAGATGGTAGTTCCTTACCTCCCCTCGTAGTTGAGGGATAGATTGTTGTCTTAGCATCTTTCAAATTCTTCATAGTGTCCAGCAGATATAAATCCCAAGTGACTCAAGGAATAGAACTATGCTCCCCGGCAACGGCGCCAGAAATTAGTCTTGATAACCCACAAGAATAGGGGATCGCAACAACTTTCGAGGGTAGAGTATTCAACCCAAATTTATTGATTCGACACAAGGGGAGCCAAAGAATATTCTCAAGTATTGGTAGCTGAGTTGTCAATTCAACCACACCTAGAAACTTAGTATCTGCAGCAAAGTGTTTAGTAGCAAAGTAATATGATAGTGATGGTAACGGTAACAAAAGAGTAACGAAAGCAAAGTAATGTTTTTGGTATTTTGTAGTGATTGTAACAATAGCAACGGGAAAGTAAATAAGCGTAAACCAGTATATGGAAAGCTCGTAGGCATCGGATCAATGATGGATAATTATGCCGGATGTGGTTCATCATGTAACAGTCATAACATAGGGTGACACAGAACTAGCTCCAATTCGTCAATATAATGTAGGCATGTATTCCGAATATAGTCATACGTGCTTATGGAAAAGAACTTGCATGACATCTTTTGTCCTACCCTCCCGTGGCAGCGGGGTCCTAATGAAAACTAAGGGACATTAAAGCCTCCTTTTAATAGAGAACCGGAACAAAGCATTAGCACATAGTGAATACATGAACTCCTCAAACTACGGTCATCACCGGTAAGTATCCCGATTATTGTCACTTCGGGGTTAACGGATCATAACACATAATAGGTGACTATAGACTTGCAAGATAGGATCAAGAACTCTCATATATTGATGAAAACATAATAGGTTCAGATCTGAAATCATGGCACTCGGGCCCTAGTGACAAGCATTAAGCATAGCAAAGTCATAGCAACATCAATCTCAGAACATAGTGGATACTAGGGATCAAACCCTAACAAAACTAACTCGATTACATGATAAATCTCATCCAACCCATCACCGTCCAGCAAGCCTACGATGGAATTACTCACGCATGGCGGTGAGCATCATGAAATTGGTGATGGAGGATGGTTGATGATGACGACGGCGACGAATCCCCCTCTCCGGAGCCCCGAACGGGCGGCTCCGTATTGTAAAACGCAATGATTTCTTCTCTCCTATTTTTTCTCTCCCTGAAAGCAGTTATATAGAGTTGGAGTTGGAGTCGGGAGGTCTCCAGGGGGCCCACGAGGTAGGGGGCGCGCCCTAGGGGGGGGCGTCCCCCACCCTCGTGGCAAGGGTGTGGGCCCCCTGGTCTTCATCTTTGGCGAGGATTTTTTATTATTTATTGTAAGATATTCCGTGGAGTTTCAGGTCATTCCGAGAACTTTTGTTTTCTGCACATAAAACAACTTCATGGCGATTCTGCTGAAAACAGCGTCAGTCCGGGTTAGTTCCATTCAAATCATACAAGTTGGAGGCCAAAACAAGGGCAAAAGTGTTTGGAAAAGTAGATACGACGAAGACGTATCAGTGATCCTGGATACCGGGTGTCCCACATGTAGGTGGCATGGCTTACGGCGAACGTGCAAGTAACAATTCGAACACGGTGCAAACATAGGGTGCATCTCATGCAATACATGCATTCAGTCCACGGGCGATCATCTCGGCGTTATACCTTCGAAGCATGCATTTTGGGGTGGATCGATTTCGTAGTGGAAGTAGTCGTTCTCGCAACGGTAGTGGAAGTAGTGATACACGTTTCGTAGATGTTCGGGGTCACGGCGAGGAACTTGACGTCCATGGGGTCTTCGGGGGTCGACGATAGTGGTACACACGAAGGTAGTCGAACTTGATGGTTCCGGTACACTTTTCTTCGGCGACTGTAGTGGTACACACGTTGTCGGGGTACTTGTCGGTCCTGGCGGTGTAGATGTAGACATGGTCGGGGTATTTGTCGCACTCCGGTTGTGTAGTCGTACTAGACATCGGCGCAGTGTACTTGGCGATCCAAAACGAAGCAGAATAGAGGTCCCGGTTGCGGTCATGTTTTTTGGACTTGGTGGACATCCGAGTCTCGCGGGTATCTTGTCGGTGTTGGGGGTACTTGGAGCTGTGGGCATAAGACAAACAGGGACTTGGCACCTGGTGCAACCGGCGATCTACGAGGCGGAGATGGAGAAGGTCCGGCAAGAGGAGGCGCAGGGTGCCGGAGCAGGGGACTTCAAGGGTCAACGCTGCACTTGGCGTGCCACTTCTGAAGGTAACCAAAGGCGAGTTGACGAAGGTGTTCACCACACAGATGCATCGAGGGTGCTCGAAGGCAGCAGCAGGGCAGGAGGAAGACGAGGTCACCCAGCGGCACTAGAACGAGGCAGAGCTGTGGGCGAGTCAACAGGGCGGCGCTCGCCGGAGTCGGGGCCGAGAAGGGTACGGATCGAGGGGCTCCTCCCCTGGCTACGGAGCTAACGAGGCGATGGCGCCGGGTAGATGAGGAGGCAGGCGAGGAGGTCCTGGGTGCGGCAGCGCGCGATGTCGGGGCGTCAAAGGAGGATGGTTCCAGGCCGGAGGTGTCCGGCGGCGGCCAGCAACGGCTCCGGTGGCCGGCACGGTCGAGGGGGAAGCCGAATAGGAGCGGCTCCATGGCGAGGTGGCAACGCAGAGAAGGGCCGGTGAGGCGAAGCAGGGCTGGCGGGAAGGAGAGGCGAGGACGAGGTCGCGGGGGTAGGAGATCCTGTGGGGGCATGAGGGTGCAGGGCGTTGGGGTGGCTGGGCAAGGTGGAGTAGCAGGCAGAGGGGATCGGGGACGATCCCGATTGGGACAAGTGTCTGGCGGCGCTGCGGGATCAAGAGGGAGAGATCAAGAGGACGGGGGTCGGATCTAGGTTTAGGAAGGGCTTAGGTGGGCTTGGGAGTTTGGCCCAATGGAGAGGGAGGCTGCTGGGCTCTCCACTCCCTCGCTCATATTTTTCAAAACAGAAAAAAGGAAGAAAGTAAAGAGAGAAAGGAAAAGGTTAGAGAAGGAACTTTGGCTTGCAGATAATTTTCCTGGACTCGCAAAAATGTGCATGTGCACGGAAAAAATAGAAGTGGCATGATTACAGAAATTAAATTCAAACTCATTTGAATTTAATTCAAATGGTTTGAATTAGGATGAGGTTTTAGGAGCGTCCAAAAATGTTGAAATTTTTTGGAGGAACCTCGATAAAAGTGATAAGAATTGTTGCCAAGGTTTGGAGGTGAAACTTGAAGTGGAATAGGCATGGGAATTATTTTGTAAGTATGTTCCGGTTAATTCCAAACAAATGGAATATTTATAATAGCTCCATAATATTTGGAGGATAAGTTATAGAGAGAAATCACCATCTAAATTCCCTCGATTTAAATAGATCAAAAGATCTATGCATTTTATCTGGTCGAGTTTTAAAAACTAAATGACATACTGGCATGATGGCATGATGCAATGCAAAAATAAATAGAGCAAGCACAAATGAAACACACGGAGATCATGACTCTCCCACACTAACAAAGGATCTTGACCCGAGATCCTAGGGATGGCACCAGAGAGAAACAGAAAAGGAAGAGGTAAAACAAAGTTGCATCTCCGACAAGCGAGTGAAACCAACAAACCTTGGGAGGTTGAACAACTTGAAAGAAAGAATACAATGGAGATGAACGAAATTGCAAACACTCCGTTAGCAAAGAGGATCAAGAAACATTACGAGAACCTTTTAGGTTGCAAGGTCATGAACCAAGAGCTCGAGGATCACGAAAGAATATAAAAACCTCTCTGGTTAAACTAAGATAGAGAAGGAATAAGAACGAAAGAATTCGGATAGCACTCCGACTGAAAATGGAAGGAATTAACATGAACTTGAGAAGATTGGATGATACTTGACGAAATGTAACGCCCACGATCCAGCTATATCTCCCATGTGTCGAGGCATGATTTAGAGGCATAACCGCATGGTGGTTTTGTCGCAAGAGGGGTAGTCTTCACACGATCCCATGTACTGAATAAGAAAGGGATAAAGAGTTGGCTTATAATCGCCACTTCACACAAACATACATCATCCAGAATGCAATCAAGGTCCAACTACGGAACCAAAATAAAAGAAGACAACCCCAAATGCTAGATCCCGGATCGTCCCAACTGGGCTCCACTACTGATCATGAGGAAATGAAACATAGTAACTTCCAAGATCCTCGTCGAACTCCCTCTTGAGTCCGGTAGCATCACCTGCACTGGTATCATCGGCACCTGCAACTATTTCGAAGTATCTGTGAGTCACGAGGACTCAGCAATGTCACACCCACGGGATCAAGACTATTTAAGCTTATGGGTAGGATGTGGTAATGAAGTGGAGCTGCAACAAGCGCTAAGCAAAATATGGTGGCTAACATACGCAAATAAGAGAAAGATGAGAACTACGCAATTGTCGTGAAGCTAGAAGTGATCAAGAAGTGATCCTGAAACTACCTACGTTCAAACATAACACAAACCGTGTTCACTTCCCGGACTCTGCCGAAAAGAGACCATCATGGCTACACACGTTGTTGATTCATTTTAATTAAGTCAAGTGTCAAGTTGTCTACAATCGGATATTAACAAATTCCCATCTGCCACATAACCGCGGGCATGGCTCTCGAAAGTTTATACCCTACAGGGGTGTCCCAACTTAGCCCATCACAAGCTCATAATCCGCGGAGACAATCCTCCATCATGGGACACCCGATCAGACTCGGAATCCCGGTGCACAAGACATTTCGACAATGGTAAAACTAAACCAGCAAGACCGCCCGACTGTGCCGACAAATCCCGATAGGAGCTGCACATATCTCGTTCTCAGGGCACACCGGATGGGAAAAAATATGAGTAAAACCAGCCCTCAAGTTTCCCCAAGGTGGCCCCGCAGGCTGCCCATTTCGGACCAACACTCAGAGGAGCACTGGCCCGGGGGGGTTAAAATAAAGATGACCCTCGGGTTTGCAACCCTAAGGAAAAGTTATAGGTGGTTAGGCAAATGTAAAACGAAGGTTGGGCCTTGTTGGAGGAGTTTTATTCAAAGGGAACTGTCAAGAGGGTCCCATACCCCTCATCGTGTTAGGGACGCAAAATCAAGGAACATAACACCGGTATGACGGAAACTAGGGCGGCAAGAGTGGAACAAAACACCAGGCATAAGGTTGAGCCTTCCATCCATTACCAAGTGTATAGACGCATTAATTAAATAAGAGATAATATGATATCCCAACATATCCATGTTCCAACATGGAACAATCTTCAAGTTCACCTACAACTAACAACGCAATAAGAGGGGCTGAGCAAAAGCAGTAACATAGCCAAACAACGATTTGCTAGGAACGTGGGTTAGAGGCTTGACATGGCAATATGGGAGGCATGATAAACAAGTGGTAGGTAGCACGACATAGCGATAGAGCGAACAACTAGCAAGCAAAGATAGAAGTGATATCGAGGGTATGGTCATCTTGCCTGAGATCCCGCAAGGAAGAAGAACGAGTCCATGAATAAGACAAATGGACGTAGTCGAACGGATCCTCACAAACGCAACGTAACCGGAACTATCGAGAAGAAGCACAACCGGAAAGAAGCAAACAACATAGTAAACAACCATCACATAAACATGGCCTGATGCACAACCAAGTATGATGCATGTGTGATTTAATGTAACATGGCATGGCAAAGTGCACAAACAAAACTACAAGTTAAGTGGAGCTCAATATGCAACGAGTTGCATATTGACGAAACACCGCATGACTTATTTAGTTCTCTACCATTTATGTACTCAACAATATTAAATGTTGGTTAGCATGGAAAGGGGTGAATCATAATAAAACTACCTATCTAGGCAAGTTTAAATGAGGCCGGAACAACAAGCAACAAGTCCGGAAAAATCCTCATATGCGTATTATGAATTTGGTACTGTTCTGCCCTAAACCATATTATAGAGTTGTTAAACATGCAAGATGAGTGCACCATGTTAAAGTAGGCATTTTTCTACCCCATTTGCATATATAATTTATTTAAAACCGAGCTACGGTTAATTAGTTATGAATTATACCATTTTAGCTTGTCATTAGAGCAAATTTAAACAAACATCATTTTAAACATTTTTAACATGGTTAAAAGTTGCATATTATGAAACTAGAAGAAATTCTAAGCATTTTACATATATAAGTTGTCTTAAACCGATGCATGGTTGTTTAGTTATTAAGTGGGTGAGCTTGAAGGACTTTTCTGCAAAAACTGCACACTCTGGAAAAACAGTAAATCGTTGCGTAGGAAAAAAATACCATGGGCCGAAACTGCTGGGCCAAAGTGCATAGGAGAGGGGCTGGAGGGGATCTGCTCACTTTGGGCCTAGCCCGGTCAGACGGAGAGGGAGGCCTGCAGGGGAATCTAGCAACAGGTGGCTGGGCCTTGGCGCGGCCCATGAGCGCGTGGGAGGATGGCCGGTTGCACAACGAGGAGGGGCGCGGTCAACGCGCACAGTCGTGCAGGGGTCAAGCAGTTTGATCTGGCATCGGCATGAAGCAGAGGAGTCCATGGCGCGGCGAGGGACTTGGCGGCGGGCGGCAAAGCGGACGGGCAGATCCGGGTGAGGGCGACCGCGAGGCACCGGATCTGAAGCAGAACGTGACGGTGGCAGAGCTGCTCGAAGTGCTCCCGTGGAGCTCCTGCGGGGAAGAACACAGAGAGATGGAGCGAGATGCGAGACGAGGAGAAAGGGGAAACGAAGGAAGAAGAAGGCGCAGACTCATCTCCGACA